>NC_053154.1:334539430-334839430 GCF_016835505.1 Polypterus senegalus
GATTAATAAAGTATCTATCTATCTATCTATCTATCTATCTATCTATCTATCTATCTATCTATCTATCTATCTATCTATCTATCATATAGTGCCTTTCATATCTATCTATCTATCTATCTATCTATCTATCTATCTATCTATCTATCTATCTATCTATTATATAGTGCCTTTCATCTATCTATCTATCTATCTATCTATCTATCTATCTATCTATCTATCTATTATATAGTGCCTTTCATCTATCTATCTATCTATCTATCTATCTATCTATCTATCTATCTATCTATCTATCTATCTATCATATAGTGCCTTTCATCTATCTATCTATCTATCTATCTATCTATCTATCTATCTATCTATCTATCTATCTATCTATCCGTACTGACCCCAACTCTCTCTTCTGTTTCTTTTTCCGGCCTGCGCCACCTCCACCTACTCAAAGCATCATGATGCACCAACATTGATGGACTGAAAGCCAGAAGTCTACGCGACCATCATCATCAGGTCCTTCGATGAAAACGCTAAATACAAAGAGGACTGTTTGACTTATGTTAGGTAGATTGCCCAGAGGGGACTGGGCGGTCTCTTGGTCTGGAACCCCTACAGATTTTATTTTTTCTCCAGCCTTTGGAGTTTTTTATTTTTCTGTCCACTCTGGCCATCGGACCTTACTCTTATTCTATGTTAATTAATGTTGACTTATGTTTATCTTTTATTGTGTCTTCTATTTCTCTATTCATTTTGTAAAGCACTTTGAGCTACATTTTTTGTATGAATATGTGCTATATAAATAAATGTTGATTGATTGATTGATTGATATCTATTATATAGTGTCTTTCATATCTATCTATCTATCTATCTATCTATCTATCTATCTATCTATTATATAGTGCCTTTCATATCTATCTATCTATCATATAGCACCTTTAATCTATCTATCTATCTATCTTATACTGGCCTGGCCTTACGCCTCCCAAGAGCCTGCACTGCTAATGCTGAATGCTATCCACACATCTGAATATCTGTCAGTTTTCCAGCACAATATCGACTGACGTTTTTCGATTGATAGCTTCTGTCCATTAAAAAAATGATGTCAGACACCTGTGAGTAGCAACACAAAGGCCTGTTCCCAGATTCAGTGTATTTGCATTGATGTAATAACCTAAAATGTTTGTGTCCTCTGAATTTATTGATTGGACTTCAAATGCCAGCTCAAGTCGGGGCAGATCATCAATTATTTATGATCAATAAAGACGATAATAACGAAGTTGGAGTTGTTCAGAAGACATTTTGGCAAGCTGCTTATTGTTATTTTCTTCTCGTATGTGATGGATCAGAACTCTGTCAGCCTAAGTCAGCGTAAGACAACGGTGTTCAAGTGGCTTGCAATGGAGAAGAATGGAGGAGCAGGCGCAGAGCGAGGAACTTGAAATGATTTTTTTCACTGAAGCCTTATAACATCTAGTGCTGAAGTATTGCTGCTTGTTATGCAACAGAGTGGCAGGCGTTTTTGGGGACTGCGGCCCACCCTAGCAAATGCAATATGCTATTAAAGAAAACTCTAATAAAGGGTACTTTTTTCTTAAATTGCTTCAAAGCACACAGCTAATGCAAATACTGTAAGTTACTAATTAACAGATATGACAATCCAAGTCCGTGCCATCCTAAGAAGCTCTCACTCACACATCTACAGAGAATGAGCGTTGAATAGCCGATTGAGATTATTGGCACGTTTCTATTCTAGCAAGTATTATTATATTTCATACTCAGAGTGGCTAGTCAGCACTGGCTTTAATTCAATGTTATAGTCTTGCCCACATGCCCGAGGCTGATAATGAACACTTTTTTTTTTTTTTTTTTTTTACATAGGAGACGATGTCCTTTTTATGAAAGAGAAATCCTCTGTGGATATTAGAAAATGGCTGAATTCAAACCCTCATTACTTTAATTTCAGATGAGACCTAAAAAGGCTTTGCCTCTCAATGTGATAGTGAAGTGGAAAACGCCATAATGACGGTGACAGAATGCGGCTAACATCTGGTGGGAAGTTATGGAAAGATTTTAATGAGAAGACAAAGCTTTATTCGGCTTCACTGAGGGAGTTTTAATTTTCATCTCTCGCGGCTTTGCTCTTTGTGTTTGTGTGTGTGTCCCACTTCTGCCCCGGCGTTTCTGTTGCTTATACGCTACACACGTGCTGTTTGCTTTGGCGATTGTGTACTTGTGTTCTGTTCTGTGTATTGCGTTGTATTTACTCCTTTTACTGGATACCCACTGCACACCTGACCTACCTGCCTTTCCCAAAGTTTCTTCTATTGTTTCATCCTTGTCTTCTTAGAGAGTCACCCACCACGCAACAAAACAGCTCGGGGTCCCGGTTGGCAACACCCTAGGCTAACACGCGCTCCAGTCCCATCCATCTATCTGCCGCAGCCAGGTGTTACATGGGCGTCCCCTTGGCCTGATCAGTTAGCGTCATTTTAAATGTGTTCTGACAACATTTTGTTTTTACTTTTGCACTTATGTTCTTGCCCTGCGGTGGGCTGGTGCCCTGCCCGGGGTTCGTTCCTGCCTTGCACCCTGTGTTGGCTGGGATTGGCTCCAGCAGACCCCCTATATTTTCCCCAGCTCATTCACTAAATATATCAATTCATTACACTGCAGTTTTTAGGTTTTGACATCTTTCATTCATGTGAACTTTTAAATTGCATTGCATCAAAATAGCTCAAAAAGTGTAAAAATAACAGAAAAAATCCTAGACTTCTGATCGTGGTTGGTATGGTGACGCAGTGGTACCCAGAGAGACCTGTGGTTCACTTTCCAGGTCCTCACTGCATGGAGTCTGCATGTTCTCCCCGTGTCTGGGTGGGTTTCCTCCCACAGTCCAAAGACATGCAGGTTAGGTAGAATTGGCAGTCCTAAATTGTCCCTAATGTGTGCTGGGTGGGTGTGTGTGTGCCCTGCGGTGAGCTGGCACCCTGCCCAGAATTTGTTCCTGCCTAGCACCCTGTGCTGGCTGGGATTGGCTCCAGCAGACCCCCGTCACCCTCTGTTAGGATACAGTGGGTTGGAAAATGACTGACTGACTGACTGACTATATATTGTCAGGGATGCCAGTGGCGACGACCCAGCCGGGACGCCTTGAGGGACCGGAAGAGGGCGTGCGCCCATCTGGGATCACGTGGGGGCCGCCACCCTAGTTGCTTTGGGGGCCATGGGTTGGGGCCTTGGAAGCCCAACCCTGTAGGGGCCCATGGTCACCGCCAGGGGGCGCCCCGATGCCTTGGGAACCCTGGACCTCAGAACTTCCGCCACACCAGGAAGTGCTGGGGGGAAGAGGGGAAGGGACACCCGGAAGGCTTATCCTGGAGCATATCCGGGTGAGGACAAAAGGGGCCGCCTGCCTTCATTCGAGGCTGGAGTCCGGTGAAGGCAGGACAAAGCAGAAGAGAGTGTGGAGGCGGCCTGAAGAAGAAGGCATTGAGTGGCCAGGACTTTGTGGGGTTTGTGTGCACTGACTTTGGACTTTGTAAATATTGTAAATAAACGTGTGGTGGTGGAAAAACAACATGTCTGCCTGTCTGTGCCCGGGTAACGTTCACAATATATACATATATATATATATATTTATATATTGTGGCAGACGGCTAGGACACCTGGAAAGTGAAAAGACCAGCAGAGTGACAATACCTTCCCTGGAACAGAAGAGGGCAACCACCATGGTTTGCATCAAGACCATAGGTTCTGAGCTGGCAAGCTCAACCCTGTTGGGGTCTGTGGCCCATTATGGAGCCTTGGACCGCAGCACTTCCAGGAAGGCCATCAGGGACCACTTGGAGCACACCAGGCACATTATAAGAGGGAGCCGGAGTCGGGAGGCAGAGGACAGAGCTTGTGACTGGAGGAGTGTAGACGTCAGAAAGAAAAGAAGAAAGGAAAAGACTGAGCATTTCTGTGGTGCTTTGTGTAGTGTGTGTGTGTGTGCTGTATAAAAGGGAACAGAAAAGTAAACGTGTGTGTTCTGGACTTCTGGCTGTCTCAGTGTCTATCTCGGCATCATTCACAATATATACTTATACTGTATATATATATATATATATATTGTCAGGGATGCCAGGGGCAACGACCCGGCCGGGACGCCGTGAGGGACCGGAAGAGGGTCAAAGCCCACCCTGGATCACATGGGGGCCGCCTTCTTGGTTGCTCTGGGGGCCACGGGTACTGGGCATGGAAGCTCCACCCTCCACCCAGGAGGCGCCCCAATGCCTTGGACACTTTTTACCCCAGCACTTCCGTCACACCAGGAAGTGCTGGGGGGAAGATTTAGGACGGCACCCGGAGAGCTGCCGGGAGGACAGCCGGCACTTCCGCCACGCTGGGGCGTGGCCAGAGGAGGAATGCCGGGAACACCTGGGGCTCATCCGGGGACTGTTTAAAAGGGGCCGTCTCCCTTCATTCAGGGCTAGAGTCGGGTGGAAGGAGGACAAGGCACGAGGAGAGAGTGGAGGCGGCATATTGTGGCCAGGACTGTGCGTGTTTGGGGTTTGTGCACTTGACTTTTGTAAACAGTTATTATTGTAAATAAACGTGTGGTGGTGATTAAGAGCATGTCCGCCTGTCTGTGTCCGGGTCGGCTCCACAATATATATATATACACTAGGGGGTTCGCCCCATGCTTGCTTCGCTCACCAACGCCCCGGGCCTGCGCTACTAGCCAGCCACATTGTATCTCTGCTGCTCGTGTTGTAAAGAGGGGGGCTGAACGCACCCCAACTAGACATGGTTGCTCCTCTGAGCCCCCTTTAAACGGTGATATAATGGGACACATATACAGTTTTACTTGCTGCCGCTGTGCCGTGTGACTTTCATCTCGCGCGGTGCTTCCAACATTTAAAAGCCTGTACAGCAGCTACCTTTGTCATCTCCTCTTTGTCTTTTATTTCCAGCCCCAGGCGTAGTTAAATCTCTTGGCACAAAGTCGTGTCTCGCAGGATGTGAGTTCTTGAAATTTCAGTTTATAATTTAAAAATGGACTAAGAATCTGAGAATCTAACAACATCACATTAAAGTTCAATAAAGTCTGAAAAGAGGGATACCAAACATATATATATATATATGTAGGTTTTGAAAATAAGACCAATTTAAAGCGTGACAAAAAACGTTACGTAAAATCGTTGCACTTTTAGTCTTAGGATTTTATATATACTCAGCAAAAAAAGAAACGTCCTCTGACTTTCAACTGTTTTTACTTTCAGTAAACTTAATGTGTAAATGTTTGTATGAACACTAAAAGAGTCAACACCATAAGACATCAACTAAAAATGTTTCACAATGTGTCCCTGAATGAAGGGAGGCTCAAAATCAAAAGTACCAGTCAGTATGTGGTGTGGCCACCAGCTGCTTGAAGTACTGCAGTGCATCTCCTCCTCATGGACTGGACCAGATTTGTCAGTTCTTGCTGTGAGATGTTACTCCACTCTTCCACCAAGGCACCTGCAAGTTCCTGGATATTTCTGGGGGGAATGGCCCTAACCCTCACCCTGAGATCCAACAGGTCCCAGACGTGCTCAATTCCTTCAACGATAAACACGAATCCGTCCATCACCCCTGGTGAGACAAAACCGTGACTCATCAGTGAAGAGCACTTTTTGCCACTCCTGTCTGGTCCAGCGAAGGTGGGTTTGTGCCCATAGGCGGCGTTGTTGCTGGTGATGTCTGGTAAGGACCTGCCTTACAACAGGCCTACAAGCAGCCTATTGCGGACAGTCTGAGCACCGATGGAGGGATTGTGTGTTCCTGGTGTGACTCGGGCAGTTGTTGTGGCGGCCATCCTGTACCTGTCACGCAGGTGTGATATTCGGATGTACCGATCCTGTGCAGGTGTTGTTACACGTGGTCTTCCACTGCGAGGATGATCAGCTGTCCTTCCTGTCTCCCTGTAGCGCTGTCTTAGGTGTCTCACAGTGCGGACATGGCAATTTATTCAGCAGTCCTCATGCCTCCCTGCAGCAGGCCTAATGCACGTTCACGCAGATGAGCAGGGACCCTGGGCATCTTTCACAGTCGGTAGACAAGTCTCTTTAGTGTCCTGCGTTTTTAGAACTGTCACCTTAAATGCCTACTTTCTGTAAGCTGTTAAGGTCTTAACGACCATTCCACAGGTGCATGTTAATTCATTGATTATGGTTAATTGAACATGCATGGAAAACAAACCCTTTACAATGAAGATCTGGAAAGTTATTTGGATTTTAAAAACATTATTGTTGAAATACACAGTCCTGAAAAAGGGACGTTTCTTTTTGTGCTGAGTATATGTAGGTTTTAAAATAAGACTAATAATTAAAAAACGTGACATAACAACGTCATATAAAATTGTTGTACTTTTAGGCTTAGGAGTTTATATATATCGAGCTGATGTATAATCTTTTTCGGTTTGTTATATGGAGGATGTATGTTTTGCTCAGAAATGGCCCATTAAATAGATAACTGTGTTTTTCTGTCTTTTCAGTCTAATACTCCGTCCTACTGTTTTTCATCATTGGCTTATTCAGGGCACATGGAGCCTATTCCAGTAACCACAGGGTACAAGGCAGGAGCAATGCTTAGACCAGGCCCCAGAGCATCACACTCATTCAAATTGTGTTTCTTGGAAATATCGATATTTAATTTAATAGAAAAGTGTGTCCTGGTCTATAACTTCTATGTGGCACCTGCACTTACACCCTCTTACTATATGGCAGGCTTCTGTAAACTCACAGTGAAGCACTCGATTCTTTTTATGACTACGCGCTGCCATTAACATGCACATTAAAACCCTTCAGATTGGTGTAAAAAGCAGCTGATGTTTGGCAATGATTTTTGAATCTTTAAGAAAAACCTGAACTAGTTAAAGAGTCCAGCATCAAAGCCCCATTGGTGTGGCGAGAGAGCACTTACTGTTTTGAATGTGCAGTGATTACTGTCTAATTCTTCAATTAAGATCAAATGCTTTTTCAAAATGCAGACTTAAAATGGTTCAATATTTCAGAACACTTTTCTGACAGCGCAATGAATGGAGTGATTACATTTATCAGCAGACGCAAGTCGCATTTTCAGACAATACTTATGTGATGATCGAGAGGCAGCAGGACCGCATGTCTGAATCATCGTATTCAAATACAAATATGTACCGCCATACTGTATGGCAGGGGTCCTCAATGCCAGTCCTGGAGAGCCGCAGTGGCTGCAGGTTTTTGTTCTGACCTGGTTGCTTAATTAGAAAGCAATTCTTGCCAATAAAGCACTAAACAAGCTATGAAATTAAATTAACTCTGCGACGTCAGGTCATTCTCATATCCTAGATTTTCTTTCCCTTTCTATCATGCAAATGACTTGAAGGCTAAAATGGACGAGTGTATTATCGTGGTATTTCCCTCCACTTGCCCTTTACCTGTTTCCTCAAGGGTAAGGGTTCTCGTCAAGTTCGTTATCGGGTTGGTCTACTGTTGCACTTTAAGATGAACACACACACACACAGACCCTAACCACAACTGTGCTCCATGAATGACACACACACGCTGATTAACCCTTAGCACTTTAAACCACACAAGTGCTTTAGGAATAACAGCCTGTCATTCAGCACTTCAAGAGACTTACTTATTTTCGGCACGAACAACAATACGATGTTTTATTGATATCTCAGACCTAAATATTACTTTTGGTCTACAAGAATACATTTAAACATACAAAGACTCAGCACTCTTGACTATAGGCCATTCATCAGCCAAGAATACCTTCTTTATCGTATTTGTCCCTTCTATTGAGTATAGCGCTCTCACCCTCAGCCTTAATAAACCTCGCAGCACAGAAATAATGGCAAAAATCCGGCTGTCACCAGGTGCTCAAAGAAATCTAACTTATTACTTCAATCACTCTAGACATTAAGACAAAGCACTGAAAGTTAAAAGCAGCATGGTATTGATTACAAGAATAATAATAATACCACAAGAACAAAGAATACTAGAAAATAGGTACTGATAGGAAAGTCTGAATATATATAGTCTTTAGAAAAAGCTTACGAAAAAGTTACAGATGACAAGGATGAATGTCCCAGGGAGGCGTTTGATTTAGCAATCGATGTTCATGATGCCTTTCTGACGACCAGGGCCGTCTTCGTCCGTTCCTCTTCTTCTTTCTTCTTCTCCCTTTGCTTCTCTCTCTTGCTTTTCAAACCAAGGCATATTTATTATGAAATGTCAAGCCTTGGTTTCACAACACATGCACCTGATTGGCTGGCTGTCAAAATGATTGATGAATTAATTTACTGTCCGTTTTCCCACACAACCAAACCTTTGATGTATTTTGAGGTATCAGTCCCAGGCTATAAACTAAACTTTGTTGTTCCAGATGTCCATCCATAAAGTGATCAATAGCCTGAGGTACCAGCTCAGCATCCTTTCCCAGGCAATAAACCAAATTAGCACTAAGCTATGAACAAAAGTAAGGTGTAAGGGAAGAAAACCTGCTTTAATTTGTCTTAGTTCATCTGTTGTCTTGTCTTGAACAAAATATAATGGAAACCAAAATGTACAGATTTTATACACCATAACACTAATTCTCAGTCCTTCACTTTTTTCTCTTTCATTTTTCTTCCAAGTATTTCATTAAACCCAATAGTGCAGATAAATACACACAGGTGTAAATGTAAAGAAGCTAAATGGAGAAATGCTGCTCTCTCTTGTCATTGGCATGTTATTGATAATAAGGAGCAATTCAAATAGCTGACAAAATGAAGCAATAAGGGCTCAAAATCACTAAAGTGAAGCAGAAGTGTTACTTTAGCAATAAGTGCTTTTTATTAAGCAACTGGGTTGGAGCAAAAACCTGCAGCCACTGCGGCTCTCCAGGACCGTGATTGAGGACCCCTGCTGTATGGAGCTGAATTTGACTTTGTGGAATTCTACCTCACATCTGTCTCTGATGAGGTGCCACATGAGAGGTTGGGCATCAGATTAAAAGAAGTGGAAGTTTAAGGTGATGTCTTTCGATGGGTGCAGAATTGGCTCAGACACAAGAAGTAGAGGGTGATGGTGCAAGGAACCTCATCAGAACTGGCCGATGTTAAGAGTGGTGACCAGCAGGGGGCAGTGCTGGGGCCGCTGCTATTTTTAATATCTATAAATGATTTAGATCAGTGGTTCCCAAACTCGGTCCTGGGGACCCACTGTGACTGCAGGTTTTTGTTCCAACCAACTTCCATTTTTCATTGGACTCTTAGCCTAAGTGAGTCGTTATTTCCCAGTTTCTGTGTTTTAGAGTTAATGTAGAAATTACAAACTAAGTTTGGTAGATTTCTTATTAAAATATAATAAGCAGTTATACAGGGAATATGTAGTTTTTGTTTAAGTTGTTAACAGTATTTTCAACCTAATTGTCGTTCTGCTTTTTCTGGTGTTCTGGTTATTTAATTGAGTATTTCTAATTCTAATAGTCTGACACTGAAGTCGTTGCTGCTTTCATCATCTCGGGTGTCTGCTGTATGGGTTGTTAATTGTCACTATTTGAGTTAAACAAAGGGAGCAAATTACACAGGGAAAAGGGAAAATAGTAGAAAAACAACAAAAGAGATCTAAGCTTTTATAACTTTAGAAAAAAATATCAATATTTCTAAATCTCTTATAAATGTAAAAAACATTCTGAATACAGAATAAGGGAAGAGTAAAAAAGACCAGCTAAATAAATAAGATCAGTTGTTATCAATTATTATCACCGATTGTGAATCTGGTTGGAACAAAAACCTGCAGCTACAGTGGGTCCCCAGGACCGAGTTTGGGAACCACTGATTTAGATATAAATATAAGTGACAAGCTGGTGAAGTGTGCAGATGATACCAAGATAGGTGGATTAGCAGATAATTTGGAATCCGTTACATCATCACAGAAGGACTTGGACAGCACACAGGCTTGGGCAGATGAAATTTAATGTCAGTAAATGTAAAGAATTACACATAGGAAGTAAAAATGTTAGGTTTGAATACACAATGGATGGTCGGAAAATCGAGAGTCCATCTTATGAGAAGGATTTAGGAGACGTAGTGGACTCTAAACTATCAACTTCCCGACAGTGTTCAGAAGCCATTAAGAAGGCTAACAGACTGTCAGGTTATATAGCGCCTTGATGTGTGGAGTACAAGTCACAGGAGGTTCTGCTCAAGCTTTATAACACACTGGTGAGGCCTCATCTGGAGTCCTCGGGCAGTTTGGGTCTCCAGGCTACAAAAAGGACATATCAGCACAAGAAAAGGTCCAAAGATGAGCGACTAGGCTGATTCAGGGATACAAGAGACGAGTTATGAAGAAAGATTCAAAGAGTTGAGATTAACACTTGCATTAAGTTTAGGTCTTATTAGGCGTGAATACACAATGGAAGGTCTGAAAATCGAGAGTCCACCTTAGGAGAAGGACTTAGGAGTCGTAGTGAACTCTAAGATATCAACTTCCCGACAGTGTTCAGAAGCCATTAAGAAGGCTAACAGACAGTCAGGTTATATAGCGCCTTGATGTGTGGAGTACAAGTCACAGGAGGTTCTGCTCAGGCTTTATAACACACTGGTGAGGCCTCATCTGGAGTCCTGGGGCAGTTTTGGTCTCCATAAAGACATAGCAGCACAAGAAAAGGTCGAGAGAAGAGCGACTAGGCTGACTCCAGGGCTACAGAGGATGAGTTATGAGGAAAGATTAAAAGAGCTGAGACTTTACAGTTTAAGATAAAGAAGATTAAGAGGTGACCTGATTGAAGTGTTTAAAATTATGAAGGGAATTAGTACAGTGGATCGACTTTAAAATGAGTTCATCAAGAACACAGGGACACAAATTGAACTTGTTAAGGGTGAATTTCGCACAAACATTAGGAAGTTTTTGTTTACACAAACAACAATAGAAACTTGGAATAAGCGACCAAGTAGTGTGGTAGACTGCAGAACTTTAAGGACTTTCAAAAGTCGACCTGATGCTTTTCTGGAAGAAATAAGTGGACAGGACTGGCGAGCTTTGTTGGGCTGAATGGCCTGTTTTCGTCTCGAGTGTTCGAATGTTCTAATGCAGTGGTTCTCAACCTGTGGTGCCGACCCCCCTAAGGGGGCGACTTAGTAACAAATAGGGGGTCACGAAGATGTGAAATAAAGAAAACAAGAATTGAAAATATGAAAAATACTTATTATATAATAATAATTATATAATTATATAATATTATAATATCCATTGAAACCAAAACAAATGAACTTAAACTACATTCTGATACTAGAAAAATAAATATAGAGTTAGAGAAATGTCGACAAAAGTTAAGTAGTTCTAATAAAATATACATCTATGATATGTCATTAATTAAAAAAGAACAAATTGGTGTTAGTGGGCTCCTTTCAAAAAAAACGTTAGGGGGCGCGACTAGAACTGTTATGAAAACTCGGGTCGCAAATACGTAAAGGTTGAGAAACGCTGTTCTAAAGTGTAAAGGCTCGTTTATACTTCACGCTCAGAACATCATGGCTGCCACGCGTTGCCAGCGTTCCCTTGACGCGTCCTCTGAGCAGGTCCTCAGAAATTAACACGACGCGTGCGCGAGTTGCAGCACCAAAAAAGGTCGGGGGGGCGCAATGTGATAAGAGTTGGAAACGTGACGTCAGAGTCTCTGTTTACTGTCTACATGTGACAGAAAGCTGCTTTACGGATCTAACGAGATTAATGTACGCGCTTCGATGTTTGATGAACGGTTCAATGTGGTGAAGCAAAATGCCGACATACAGGTGCATTTGTGGTCCTTTTATACTCAAGCGTCGCATATACCCGATCGTAAAGACACGACACGTTTTAAAAGTCTCACATGCCGTCTTTTTTTTTCCCTGGGGCTTCCTCCTCACCTGACAGCAGCGACAGAGGCAATAGATCGGCACGCAGAACACATTAGACGTCTGATATTCCAACTCTCTGCACATTTAGAATCCTTAGATTTATACTTGATATCACTTTCATGATGAAATGCATTAAAGTATTTATGTTACATTTTACACATCAATCGTTCATTTTGTTTAAATAATGAATACTGATAATAATTACACACGTGGGGGTGTCACGTCGCTGGTATTCCCTGCCTGGAGTTTGCGTGTTTTCCTGCTGGGTTTCCACGGTGGCCTCAAAAGATATTCAGATTTGGTGACACTAAATGACGCCGCTGTATGTGAGTGCTTGTATTCACCTCGCGATGATCTGATGTCCCCATCCCTGGATTGATGAGTTTAATCATTAAACATCCTTTTCAGAGATATTGCGGTAAGCTGTCATCGGTATTTAATGGCTGTTCCAGGCAATTCACAACACAGCGACGCTAAACCTGTTCTCACCGTGATGATATCTCGCATTGCCACCTGGTGGATTCCTCCTGAAGTACACGAGCAGTCAAACAATTGCGCAGCAGGAGGGTCCGCTGGAGCATGCATCGCGTCACGTGAAGTATAAACCTGGCCTAAGTGCACCATCAACATCACCTGGATGCACTGGGGCGCGTCATCCGTGATGTATCCTGAGGTCATCGGGAGTTTTGGGTCTCGCAGCTCGCTCAGGTGACCCAGCCGGGGTTGATCAATCCCCAGCTTGTGTCCCAGTAGCGATCCACAGATCAGCCCTCTTTACCCAAAGCCACCTTGAGGCTTTCTCTGCGGCTTCACTTGCAGATTTAATGGCCCGCTTTTTGGCCGCTCCCGCTATGCCCAGCCGTGTGAGGACTCTGCGGAGTGAGCGTCCCGCAAATCCTCTGCAGCCAACTTCTATGGGCTCATAGAGTATACCCTCCAGCCTCTGTCCCTGCACCCCTCCACCGGCTGCTGGTCCCCTCCTTAGCTTCCTCGCTACGCTCTGACCAGGGCACTGCCAGCTCCAGCTTGATCAGCTCTAATTTTGAGACCTCAGAGGTGATGATCATGTCTGGCCGGAGTCACGTTGTCACGATAGGATATTTACATTAACATTTACGTTTATTTTCTTGGCAGGCGCTTTTTTTCGAAGCGACTTAACAAAAGAGGTAAACATAACTGAGTAGCATTATGCTGGGGCCTGTTTGTTCAGCAAGTGTAGTAGGACAGGTGACAATTGAGCACATGTAATCGCTAGATAGAAAAGGCAAACCCTCACCGACTCCTCACTAATTCGTCCAATTTCCATAAAGGTGGGAAGCTGAAATTTCGCGTGCTCATTCCTTGCAGTGTACTTACAAACATTAGGTATGTTTCTTGTCCTATTGCAACACCCAAGGGGGGGAAACGGGTGTAACTACGGTGACCTACAGATAGAGGAAACCCCTCGTCACTATTTCTCCGACTTCCAACATACGTAGGAAGCCCACATTTCCCGTGCTCATCCTTTACACTGTACTTACAAACGTTAAGTATGTTTCATTTCGTGCCGTGCCCCGTAACGGACTTACGAAAATAACGTCTACTTTTTGGCGGTTCTCACCATTATGCCGTAAGGAACTTTCGGAACTGACCTCTCCTTTTGGCAGTTTCATTCCTTATTTCTGTTAATAGAAGATTCATTTCACGCAGAGATGCACAATGGCCACCTCCGGTCCCCCTTCCTGTCCGCGCACCTACCACGTGGTTGGCTCCCTGCCTATATACAGTGGTGTGAAAAACTATTTGCCCCCTTCCTGATTTCTTATTCTTTTGCATGTTTGTCACACAAAATGTTTCTGATTATCAAACACATTCAACCATTAGTCAAATATATGATTTGGGTTTACGCATGCATCACGCATAATAAAACCTGATTCTGCTGTCTTCTGAAACTCCGTGGGCCTTCTTTGAGCAGAATGTTTCTGCCACAACACAATCTCTCATCTTCTACTATGAGATCTAATGATCCTAAATGTAAAATTGTGGTGGATTTTGCCCAGAATGATGTCTGAATATCATGCTAAAAAAGAAAAAATGAAAAGCCAAATACGAAGTAAAATAATCAGCTGGCTGATCAACAGAAGATCTGAGAAAGAGTTGAGCTCCTTTGCTCTGAAGTGAACACTCTTCACTATCTATCTATCTATCTATCTATCTATCTATCTATCTATCTATCTATCTATCTATTATATAGTGCCTTTCATATCTATCTATCTATCTATCTATCTATCTATCTATCATATAGTGCCTTTCACATATATCTATCTATCTATCTATCTATCTATCTATCTATCTATCTATCTATCTATCTACAGTGGTGTGAAAAACTATTTGCCCCTTCCTGATTTCTGATTCTTTTGCATGTTTGTCACACAAAATGTTTCTGATCATCAAACACATTTAACCATTAGTCAAATATAACACAAGTAAACACAAAATGCAGTTTTTAAATGATGGTTTTATTATTTAGGGAGAAAAAATCCAAACCTACATGGCCCTGTGTGAAAAAGTGTTTTGCGTCATTGTCCTGTTGCAGCACCCAAGATCGCTTCAGCTTGAGTTGACGAACAGATGGTCAGACATTCTCCTTCAGGATTTTTGGTAGACAGTAGAATTCATGGTTCCATCTATCACAGCAAGCCTTCCAGGTCCTGAAGCAGCAAAACAACCCCAGCCCATCACACTACCACCACCATATTTTACTGTTGGTATGATGTTCTTTTTCTGAAATGCTGTGTTCCTTTTACGCCAGATGTAACGGACATTTGCCTTCCAAAAGTTCAACTTTTGTCTCATCAGTCCACAAGGTATTTTCCCAAAAGTCTTGGCAATCATTGAGATGTTTCTTAGCAAAATTGAGACGAGCCCTAATGTTCTTTTGCTTAACAGTGGTTTGCGTCTTGGAAATCTGCCATGCAGGCCGTTTTTGCCCAGTCTCTTTCTTATGGTGGAGTCGTGAACACTGACCTTAATTGAGGTAAGTGAGGCCTGCAGTTCTTTAGACGTTGTCCTGGGGTCTTTTGTGACCTCTCGGATGAGTCGTCTCTGCGCTCTTGGGGTAATTTTGGTCGGCCGGCCACTCCTGGGAAAGTTCACCACTGTTCCATGTTTTTGCCATTTGTGGATAATGGCTCTCACTGTGGTTCGCTGGAGTCCCAAAGCTTTAGAAATGGCTTTATAACCTTTACCAGACTGATAGATCTCAATTACTTCTGTTCTCATTTGTTCCTGAATTTCTTTGGATCTTGGCATGATGTCTAGCTTTTGAGGTGCTTTTGGTCGACTTCTCTGTGTCAGGCAGCTCCTATTGAAGTGATTTCTTGATTGAAACAGGTGTGGCAGTAATCAGGTCTGGGGTGGCTACGAAATTGAAGTCAGGTGTGATACACCACAGATAGGTGATTTTTAACAAGGGGCAATTACTTTTCACACAGGGCCATGTAGGTTTGGATTTTTTCTCCCTAAATAATAAAACCATCATTTAAAACTGCATTTTGTGTTTACTTGTGTTATATTTGACTAATGGTTAAATGTGTTTGATGATCAGAAACATTTTGTGTGACAAACATGCAAAAGAATAAGAAATCAGGAAGGGGGCAAATAGTTTTTCACACCACTGTACATTAACGACATCCCGCGCTCAGGTGCCTCCTCACTCACTTCCTTACTTTCCTCAGCTGTTCGTCGTGCTCACTGCTCCCTTCTTCTTTACTCCACCGCTTCAAGCCTGCTATTGTTGGCCTTGCTTCACGTCTTCCTGCTGGTGACTCCTGCCTTCTCATTTAGTGTCTTCACACTCTTAATCCTCCAGGCAGGCCTCTACATGCTCTACTTTTGAAGGTCGGCGCACCAATGATGTTACTACGAAACTTTGTAACGGCACCAGGCTTCAGATCAGATCTCTGCAGAAGAACCTCATTGAGGCAACGGTCTTCACTGGCACTGGCTCAGGGGAGACCCTCTCATACCCTCTGACCTCCCATTCCGATTTACAGTAAGGGTTTTCTTCGCTATGACAATAAAGAAGTCACAGGGCCAGACTCTAGAAAAGGTCGCCATTGACTCGACACAAGATTGCTTCTTACGTGGCCAACTGTACGTGAACACGCTCAAGAGTGAGCTCAGCAGACAGCTTGAGAGAGTCATGTACAAAGAGATCCTTACATCCAAAAAATGTGCACAACATTTACTTCACCACCTGAGGCCACACGTCCGCCACACCTTTGACCCTCTGCAGTTGGCATACCAGGAGAAGGTGGGAGCGATCATCTGTATGCTAAACCGATCGCTCTCCCACTTGGACAGAGGCAGTGGTGCTGTGAGAATTATGTTTCAACACCATCCAACCTCTGCTCCTTAGGGACAAGCTGACAACAACAACAACATTTATTTATAGAGCACATTTTCATACAAACAGTAGCTCAAAGTGCTTTACATAATAAAGAATAGAAAAATAAAAGACACAGTAAGAAAAATAAAATAAGTCAACATTAATTAACATAGAATAAGAGTAAGGTCCGATGGCCAAGGGGGACAGAAAAAACATACAAAAAAAAACTCCAGACGGCTGGAGAAAAAAAAAATAAAATCTGCAGGGATTCCAGACCATGAGACCCCCTGACCAGTCCCGTCTGGGCATTCTACCTCACATAAATGAAACAGTCCTCTTTGGATTTAGGGTTCTCACGGAAGGACTTGATGATGATGGACACGTAGACTTCTAGCTTTTGATCCACCCATAATTGTTGGAACATCATGAAGCTTTGAGTAGGTGGTGGTGGTGGCGCAGGCAGATAATGGAGTAGATTCATACCTGGTGCCATGGATGGTGGACTATCTTACAGACAGACCTCAATATGTGCGTCTCTGGAACTGCAGGTCTGACATTG
Organism: Polypterus senegalus; assembly: GCF_016835505.1. Taxonomy (NCBI): domain Eukaryota; kingdom Metazoa; phylum Chordata; class Cladistia; order Polypteriformes; family Polypteridae; genus Polypterus; species Polypterus senegalus. The sequence continues at coordinate 334,556,243 of NC_053154.1, forward strand.
TGGTCAGCAGCCTAGGAGCACCGCAGCGGACTGGACTTTCTCCGGTCCTGTTCAGTCAACATGCATCAGACTTCCAATACAACTCGGAGTCCTGCCACGTGCAAAAGTTTGCTGTCGACACTGCTATGGTGGGCTGCATCAGGAGTGGGCAGGAGGAGGAGTACAGGAACCTAATCAAGGACTTTGTTAAATGGTGCAACTCAAACCATTTACACCTGAACACCAGCAAGACCAAGGAGCTAGTGGTGGATTTTAGGAGGCCCAGACCCCTCATGGACCCCGTGATCATCAGAGGTGACTGTGCAGAGGGTGCAGACCTATAAATACCTGGGAGTGCAGCTGGATGATAAACTGGACTGGACTGCCAACACTGATGATCTGTGTAAGAAAGGACAGAGCCGACTATACTTCATTAGAAGGCTGGCGTCCTTCAACATCTGCAGTAAGATGCTCCAGATGTTCTATCAGACGGTTGTGGTGAGCGCCCTCTTCTACGCAGTGATGTGCTGGGGAGGCAGCATAAAGAAGAGGGACACCTCACACCTGGACAAACTGGGGCCATCCGCACTCATGCTCCGATATATCCGAGACAGAGGGGAGGGGGAAGGGTGATGTCAGGAGTGGGTAGCCGGGCAGTGCCCTTCTCACTTCCATGCCACCCTCTTTTCGAGTCAGTCTACTTCTGCGTTTTGCAGTGTACCTTTCTCCCGCTTAGCTAGATGCCTATTTGTTTATTGATCTTTAAAGTTTGCCCTGTTTCACTACTATGCGGGCAAAGCCACTTTAACTCTTTGAGGGCTGAATATTTTTTCCAAAACATGCAGTTTTCTTAAAAGCACCCAAAGCAAGGGTCTCACACATAAGGAGTCCCAATCTTCATCTCAGGTCACTGGACGGCGTCCATGTCTCGCAACCATATACCAAAACAGGAAGCACCAGGACTCTAAAGACTTGGACCTTCATCTTTTTGCACATACCGGGAGCGCCACACACCCCTTTCCAGAGACCTCATGACCCCCCATGCCCTCCCAATCCGTCTACTGACTTCATAGGAAGAGTCACCAGAGACATGAATGTCACTGCCAAGGTAGGTAAACCTCTCAATGATGAGGTCGGCACTCCCTCCGCAGACAGACACACTGCCGATGGCCGTGCCCAAGAGGTCATTAAATTGTTAAATACAAGATGTGCGGCTGCATTGTGGACCACCTGCAGTGGTTTGATAGCACATGTGGCAGTAATCCAGATGAGACAAGACCAAAGTTGTGCTGCATACTCTTGTCAGATAAGGTCTGATCTTGTGCAGCGCCATCTTAATGCATGGGCACACTGGGCAGTTGCCCATCGGACCCACGAGTTTTGGTGGCCCCATGCTAAAATCTTTGTATGTTGTGGTTGTGTAGGTAGGGGGTCCCAGTACACTGCTTTTCCCCTATAATGCTGTTAAGGTCAGCCCTGCCTGCATGGACAAGAAACCTGCTGCCTTTTTAAGTGAAGAATAAACAGGATGAAGCCTCGTAAGATTAGAAGAAATATGCGCTTCAGCGTTTTGGAGTTCTATTTTCATTTCCTTTTTCATTGTAATATTTTAAGATATGGGTGGCATGGTGGCGCAGTGGTAGCGCTGTTGTCTCGCAGTTAGGAGACCTGGGTTCGCTTCCCGGGTCCTCCCTGTGTGGAGTTTGCATGTTCTCCCGTGTCTGCGTGGGTTTCCTCCGGGCGCTCCGGTTTCCTCCCACAATCCAAAGACATGCAGGTTAGGTGGATTGGTGATTCTAAATTGGCCCACTTGGTGTGTGGGTGTGTTTGTGTGTGTCCTGTGGTGGGTTGGCCCCCTGCCCAGGATTGATTCCTGCCTTGTGCCCTGTGTTGGCTGGGATTGGCTCAAGCAGACCCCCGTGACCCTGTATTCGGATTCAGCGGGGTTAGAACATGGATGGATGGATGGATATTTTAAGATATGGGTGACATGGTGGCGCAGTGGGTAGTGCTGCTGCCTCGCAGTTAGGACTCCCGCGTGGAGTTTGCATGTTGTCTGCATGGGTTTCCTCCCACAGTCTATAGACATGCCAGTTAGGTGCATTGGCGATTCTAAATTGCCCCTAGTGTGTGCTTGGTGTGTGGGTGTGTGTGCCCTGCGGTGGGCTGGCTCCCTGCCTTGCGCCCTGTGTTGGCTCCAGCAAGTAGTTAGGATATAGCGGGTTGGATAATGGATGGATGGCTATTTTAAGGTATGTTGCAGCAGCCTCACAATTCAGAAATGGCTAACGGTATGGGGCACAGCCGATGAGAAACGGGCACATGAGATTTGACTTATAGAGATGCTCGGGGATAGCCAGGTAATCCGAAATGAATCTTAATTCACACGTTTTCATTCAGAAGAATGTCACCATCCCTCATTAAAGACCATTAAAGCAGTGCTGGTAATTCATGCAGGAACTCTTTGGATGCCACGCTGCTTTTAATGAGATGTAATAAAACAAGTATCCCAGTCCAAATGTATCTAAAATACATTTTAATATTGCTGATTGAAATTCACAACTGTTACAATAGTGGAGTCTTCCCTTTCTTAAACATTCCAGACCGTACAAATCGTCTCATGTCGAGCGTTTCTACATCAAGGCACACCACACAGCCAGCCAGTTACGCGGGCGCCTTCATTGACAACGTTTTCATGAAATCCCCGAGATTCGATACAGATATGAATTAGTATGTGTACTTTATGCCAAAGGATACATATAAGGTGTCTTGCTATTTATCTGCATTTATTTGAAAGAGATTTGCATATAAAAAAACTGGATTGATGTTTATTAGTCAGGCTGTAGTTGCAATCCACTGTACATTACAGGACGAAGCCAAACATTTCTTTTCTAAAAGTTCAGAGAGTATAATAAGAGTCATGTCCGGTGTCGCAGTACGCAGTTGTTCTTGAAGGAAGGAAGAGATGAGTGTCGTTTTCTCAAATTAAAGGTGATGCAGCCTTGGTGGGGTTCTGAATATCTGAAAGAAAGCAAGCAAAGGAACAAAAGTGATGTTACACAAATGTGAACGGCAGGATGACCCGGCGCACCTAGCTGTCCATACGCTTGAGCATGGCAAAGGCGCTATATAAATAAAATGTCTTCTTCTTATTATGTATGAATGTGTCCATATATTTATCTCTGTTTTCTATCAGTTACCCCAAGCAATAAAGCAATTCCTCACCCTGTTCTTGGGCCTCGCTCTCCGTTTTACATCTGAAGGCTTCTCCTTCGCCTGCCAAAGGCTTTGGATCCCACGTTGGTCGGCACAAAATTGCTGTTCCCCATACCACCCGACCGGCTGAGGAAGTCAGCCAGGCGGTGAGTGACACAAGTGGCGGTGTTGCAGGCTCTCTTCTGTGGTGTGGCACTGCTTCATGGGGCGGGCAGGCGGGCAGGCAGGACGGGCGAGCGCATTATACCAAGAAACATGACACAGTGAGTAAGAACACTGAATGGGAATCAAACGGTTAGCATTGGCAGAGGTGGACGGCTGCCATCAACATTACGACAGCCATAACGTGAAGACAATTCTTACCTGTAGGTCACCTGGCAGATAATGGCTTTTATTTCATTAAGTAAAAGAAAGCTGCTTTCAAAAAACACCTAAAAAGCTGTCTAAGGTACACTTCCCATAATGCATTGCTCTACAGAGTTAAAGAGCCAAAAGAAATAGCACAGGATTGTCCCAGTAGAAAAATAAGTTTATTAAACAAGAAACATAGTCACGCATGAAATAAGCATCCATTTATTATTAGAATTTGTATTTAGACTGGAAATGAAAACTGTTTAAAGCTAGGTCCCTGTCCTTTGCTCTGTTTCTAATAAACAGAGTGGAACGTTCAATGTGCAGCTATCATTCTCTGTCGGAAAAAAAAAAAAAACAGAGAAAAAAAAAGGCGGATTTTTTTTTGAAAAAAAAAAAAGAAAAGAAAAGGGAAAAAAAACCAAACCAGATTTTTATGGAAAGTCAGATCAAGCAGGGCAATCCACATGCATCGGGTTGTTCTAGGTAAAGAAACAAAAAAAGAAAAGAGAGAAAGAGAAAGAGAGAAAAAAGGGATTGAGGGCTGTGTGGGGGGGGGGTGTCATAAAAGAAGGAAGTAGAGCGGGCAGGGAGGGAGGGGGGTTTGGGGTCTTTTTTCCTAGTTGCGTTCTCCATAGTTCACATAGCGTTCACTTTCCAGCTCATTCACAACATTCCTTTTCTTGCCCGGAGTTCCCGCTCCGACGTCAGTACGGGGATATGTTTGCAATTTGTGCAACTCCTGTGAAAGTTTGCCCAGCACGCAAGTACTCAGATTGGAGCAGCGTTTGGAAATCGGTCTATCCAGGCTGTAGAAAAAGACAACGTGCAAAAAAACAAACAAGACAAGCTGGTAATAACATGCACAGGACATGCAGACCGTACCCGCTGCTGGCACTGCCTCTCCGTCCATGCTCCTCAACCCGCATCAGGAGGCATGCATTCCTGGCACTAACAGCCCACCTAAATACCCAAATTCCCACTCCACCCAAACTCCCATTCGTGCAGACAGCATCCATAATCCCCAAGGGGGTGCCAGTTTGACAATTCCCATGCATCGAGTATCCCTGCTCTCCCACATTTTTATCATAAAATCCTTTTTTAGCAAGCAAATAGAAAGAAGAAGTCGATCCATAAGGAAGGGAGACACATCCATGCAGCAATACGACAGAGAATGTCATTTTAGGGGGCTTGCCCCGTTTTATGCTCCCGACTCTGACTACATACCTCTAAGCCATTTAAAACCCCCAAAACCTCAGGACGAGGAGGTTTGCTCATTTTCCTTAGTTTCTTAATAATGTGAAAAGAATAAAAATGATTACACAGACACACAGCTGAGACAAGCCCCCCTAATCCACCCACCCACCCACTAAGTCTGCCCTGAGAAATAACAAATCAAATCAAACGCCTAGGGATAAATGCTGTGTGAGCCGATCTCGGAAAGCTGCCACCAAAAAAACTGCTTTGGTTTTCCTACCTGTTTCCATCAGAAGTTTCCTCCATTTCTTCTGTGGTCATCTGCAAAAACTCTTTTACTAAAGCGTTGAGTAAACGTCTGGCTTCGTAGTCGCTGAGTAGGATGTGGTCTGTCATGGACTCGAGCCCAGGTCGGCTGCAAGCAATTCATCGGGATAATTAGGAGAGCAAGCAAAGGCGATGGGAGACGTCCCGCTGACTCCCATCTCCGTCATTAGGGCGTGCGGGCGGGCAGTGAGGGGGAACTGAGTATTTGAGGGAAAAGAGGGAAGGGTCGAATACACGAGAAAAACGGGAATGGTGTTTGGAATGGGTACAATGCCAGCTTGTGGGCATGAAAGCAGAGAAACAAGCTACTGCTCACCTGATGGGGACCGCATGTGAATAGTACATCTGACACACAACCAAGGCGTAGAAAACTAGGAAAGCGGATATTTTCTGTGGGACCATGTCTTCCTAGAAAGGGTTGGAAAGTAAAAATTAGGAGAAAAAACAAAAAATTGAGAGGAGCAGCCGACAGGCTTAATAATAAATGATGACAATCAAAGACCCTACATGGCATCCAGCGTCCCTCTCCCTCACACTTCGAGGTAACTAGAATTTCTCTGCTCTTACTGTCTGCTTTTGTAAATCCAGTTGTCATAGAATAATATTTCTTTCTTTTTTTTTTTTCCTGCACATTCATAATCATATTTATCCTAAGAAATGACGACTTATAGAGCACAATGGAAAAGAAGATTCTGTGCACTTCCAGAGGACGCATTCCCCAAGAAAGCCTGAACAGTTAAATGCTGCCGGTAGATGCTACAAGTTAACGTGATTAGGCGATTGCATTAGTAGTGTCATCAAGAATATTGATTGGTGTGTCTCGCCACATGGGAATACGTCCATTACTCTAATGAACTAGAGCTTGTGCAATCTCAAAAAATGCAGCTTATTATAAAAAATAAAATAAAATACAACCGCCTGTCTACTAGAAAAATCCATCTCAAACACTCCGCCGCTTTACTTTTCAAAATTGGTCCTAGGCATTTACAAATGAGCAGCACCATAAAGAGCGCAAGGAGCCGTCCACCACTCGCTGGGTCGAGAGATGCTATCGCGGGCACGGAAAGCAGAGAAATAACAGCATAGGGCTTACCTGATTGTGGAGTCACAGCTCTCCTTTTGGACAGATTAGGCTGACTTGATTTCTGTGAACTTGCAGACCAACTCCTGACACTGTTGAGCGCAGCTCGGATACACATCCCTATATATATGCACTGGACGGGGTTGTGTGCCCAATGTGTAGGTGTTTAATTAGCACACAGCAGCCAACCAGGGCCTCCCACTGCACTGAGCGGCCAATCATCATGGAGCTCACAAATCTGGCACACGAACAAGTGCTATTGCACTCCAATGACGTCATTCTGGGCTGCTAAGTGCTCCATTCACAAAATCTGCCAGTCATTTTGATCATCTGAGTTCTAAATTTGCATTGAGGTCATTAATTAAACAGCAACACTTGAAATGAGCAGGCCTGTACATTGTCCTATACAGTAAATATTTTATGGGCCTCCAAAAAAAGTAACATTGTTTCCTTTTTTTTCCAAATGCCAAGTTCATGAATGCTTCACCCAGACATCTGCTATAAAAAACACAGGTGACATTTTTCGCCATTATGCTAACACTGATGGGAATTATTACCTGGACCAGCAATGCTGCCTGATTTAATCCTGCTATTGCAACTTAAGTACTATTAACCTTTCCTTAAACATAAAACAATCATTTGCAGCTTTTAACGTGATAGCTTTTAAAACTGCCTTGTTTGGTTTGCTTTTCTTTTCTCTGAATTAAACAGCAGACACTGTGCGTCTTTGGGGAATTAACAAAACTACTTTGGCTTGATAGGAGTGAGTGGGCTCCACGTCCGAATGACATTCAATTCAGGATTACTCCATGACACCGTTTAGGAAAAAGCAGGTTCACGTAATGGATGATGGGAGACAGAGTGATGCACTGCTAAGAGAGATAGATAGATAGATAGATAGATAGATAGATAGATAGATAGATAGATAGATAGATAGATAGATAGATAGATAGATAGAGGAAAGGCACTATATAACAGATAGATAGATAGATAGATAGATAGATAGATAGATAGATAGATAGATAGATAGATAGAGGAAAGGCACTATATAATAGATAGATAGATAGTTAGATAGATAGAGGAAAGGCACTATATAACAGATAGAAAGATAGATAGATACTCCTCCTTGAACCGTCACCTTATCGTGGTGGAGGGGTTTGCGTGTCCCAATGATCCTAGGAGTTATGTTGTCCGGGGCTTTATGCCCCTGGTAGGGCCACCCAAGGCAAACTGGTCCTAGGTGAGGGATGAGACAAAGAGCATCTCAATAAACCTCCAATGACGAATAAAAAATTGGACGACGCTTTCCCTTGCCCGACGCTGGTCACCGGGCCCCTCTGGAGCCAGGCCTGGAGGTGGGGCTCGATGGCGAGCGCCTGGTGGCCGGGCCTGCACCCATGGGGCTCGGCCGGGCACAGCCCGAAGAGGTAACGTGGGTCCTCCTCCCCATGGGCTCACCACCTATGGGAGGGGCCAAGGAGGTTGGGTGCAGTGTGAGTTGGGTGGTGGCGGCGGGACCTTGGCGGTCTGATCCTCGGCTACAGAAACTGGCTCTTGGGACGTGGAATGTCACCTCTCTGAAGGGGAAGGAGCCTGAGCTAGTGCGCAAGGTCGAGAGGTTCCAGCTAGATATAGTCGGACTCACCTCGACGCACAGCTTGGACTCTGGAACCAATCTCCTTGAGAGGGGCTGAACTCTCTACCACTCTGGAGTTGCCCCGGTGAGAGGCGCGAGCAGGTGTGGGCATACTTATTGCCCCCACTGGAGCCTGTGCATTGGGGTTTACCCCGTGGACGAGGGTGGCCTCCCTCCGCCTCGGGGAAGGGTCCTGACTGTTGTTTGTGCGTATGCTAACAGCAGTTTGGAGTATCCACCCTTTTGGAGTCTCTGAGGGGTTGCTAGAGGGCATACCTTCTGGGATTCCCTGCTTTGCTGGGAGACTTCAATGCTCACGGGCAATGACAGTGAGACCTGGAAGGGCGTGATTGGGAGGAATGGCCCCGATCTGAACCCGCGGTGTTTTGTTATTGGACTTCTGTGCTCGCCACGGATTGTCCATAACAACACCATGTTCAAGCATAAGGGTGTTCATATGTGCACTTGGCACCAGGACACCCTAGGCCTCAGGTCGATGATCGACTTTGTGGTCGTGGTCGCCGGACTTGCGCCATATGTCTTGGACACTCGGGTGAAGAGAGGGGCGGAGCTGTCAACTGATCACCACCTGGTGGTGAGTTGGCTTCGATGGTGGGGGAAGATGCCGGTCAGACCTGGTAGGGCCCAAACGTGTTGTGAGGGTCTGCTGGGAACGGCTGGCAGAGTCCCCTGTCAGAAGTAGCTTCAACTCCCACCTCCGCAGAACTTCAACCACGCCCCGAGGGAGGTGGGGACATTGAGTCCAATGGGCCATGTTCCGTGCCTCTATTGTTGAGGCGGCTGACCGGAGCTGTGGCCGCAAGGTGGTCGGTGCCTGTCGTCGGGCGGCAATCCCCAACCCGCTGGTGGACACCGGTGAGGGATGCCCAAGCTGAAGAAGGAGTCCTATAGGACTTTTTGTCCTGTGGGTCTCTGGAGGCAGCTGATAGGTACCGCAGGCCAAGCGAACGCTGCTTCGTTGTTGCTGAGGCAAAACTCGGGCATGGGAGGAGTTTGAGAGGCCATGGAGAACACTTTCGGACGGCCGAGGAGATTCTGGTCCACCGGCGCCTCAGGAGGGGAAGCAGTGCAGTGTCAACACCGTATATGGTGGGGATGGTGCGCTGCTGACCTCACTGACGCTAGGGTCGGTGGGAGGAGTATCAAGACCTCCTCAATCCCACTAACATGCCTTCCACGAGGAAGCAGAGCCTGGGGACTCTGAGGTGGGCTCTCCCATCTCTGGGACTGAAGTCACCGAGGTGGTCAAAAACTCCTTGGTGGCAGGGCCCCGGGTGGATGAGATACCGAGTTCCTTAAGGCTCTGGATGTTGTAGGACTGTCTTGGTTGACACGCCTCTGCAACATCGCATGGACATCGGGACAGTGCCTCTGGATTGGCAGACCGGGGTGGTGGTCCCCTCTTTAAAAGGGGACCGGAGGGTGTGTTCCAACTATAGAGGGATCACACCTCAGCCTCCCTGGAAAAGTCTATTCGGGGTTCTGGAGAGGAGGGTCCGCCGGATAGTGAACCTCGGATTCAGGAGGAACAGTGTGGTTTTCGCCCTGGTCGCGAACAGTGGACCACTCTTCACCCTTAGCAGAGTCCTGAGGGTGCATGGGAGTTTGCCCGACCGGTCTACATGTGTTTTGTGGACTTGGAAAAGGCATTCGACCGTGTCCCTCGGGAATCCTGTGGGGGTGCTCGGGAGTATGGGGTACCGGACCCCTGATAAGAGCTGTTCGGTCTCTGTACAACCGTGTCAGAGCTTGGTCCGCATTGCCGCAGTAAGTCGAGCCCGCTTCCAGTGAGAGTTGGACTCCGCCAGGGCTGCCCTTTGTCACCATTCTGTTCATAACTTTATGGACAAAATTTCTAGGCGCAGCCAGGGTGTTGAAGGGGTCCGGTTTGGTGGACTCAGGATTGGGTCACTGCTTTTTGCAGATGATGATGTCCTGTTTGCTTCATCAGGCCGTGATCTTCAGCTCTCTGGATCGGTTCGCAGCTGAGTGTGAAGCGGCTGGGATGAGAATCAGCACCTCCAAATCCGAGAGCATGGTCCTCAGCCAGAAAAGGGGGGAGTGCCCTCTCAGGGTTGGGGAGAGATCCTGCCCCAAGTGGAGGAGTTCAAGTATCTCGGGTCTTGTTCACGAGTGAGGGAAGAATGGAGCGTGAGATCGACAGGCGGATCGGTGCGGCATCCGAAGTGATGCGGGCTCTGCATCGGTCTGTCGTGGTGAAAAAGGAGCTGAGCTGTAAGGCAAAGCTCTCAATTTACCAGTCGATCTACGTCCTACCCTCACCTATGGTCATGAGCTATGGGTAGTGACCAAAGAACGAGATCGCTAATACAAGCGCTGAAATGAGTTTCCTCCGCAGGGTGTCTGGGCTTTCCCTTAAAGATAGGGTGAGAAGCTCAGTCATCCGAGGGGCTCAGAGTAGAGCCGCTGCTCCTCCGCATCGAGAGGAGTCAGATAAGGTGGCTCGGGCATCTGATCAGGATGCCTCCTGGACGCCTCCCTGGTGAGGTGTTCCGGCACGCCCAACCGGGAGGAGGCCCGGGGAAGACCCAGGACACGCTGGAGGGACTATGTCTCCGGCTGGCCTGGGAACGCCTTTGGGATTCTCCCGAAGAGCTGGAAGAAGTGGCGGGGAGAGGGAAAGTCTGGGCCTCTCTGCTCAAGCTGCTGCCCCCGCGACCCGACCTTGGATAAGCGGAAGAGGATGGATGGATGGATGGATGGATGAAGATAGATAGATAGATAGATAGATAGATAGATAGATAGATAGATAGATAGATAGATAGATAGATAGATAGATAGATAGATAGATAGATAGATAGATATGAAAGGCACTATAGGATAGATAGATAGATAGATAGATAGATAGATAGATAGATAGATAGATAGATAGATAGATAGATAGATAGATAGATAGATAGAAATGAAAGGCACTATATAACAGATAGATAGATAGATAGATAGATAGATAGATAGATAGATAGATAGATAGATAGATAGATAGAAGATTGTTGTTTCTATTATAACCCAGAAGTACTCCCAAGTCATGGGGATGGAAGGACAGATGTAATTCCGGGCTGAAGAAAAATATAAATCTTCATCTAAACCGGAAGTGCAATTGGATCACATAGGCTAAGGGACAAGAGCGCTTCCGGGTCAGAGACTATTTAAAGGATTGTGAGTAACCCAGCAAGCTGAGCCAGAGTTGGGAGGAAGGGTGACGGAACTGCTGGGTGGAGAGAAGGATTTATTGTCTTGATTGTATTGTGATTATTGATTATTACTGAGTATTGTGGAGGTGGAGGTGCTTTGTGCACATTATTCAAGAAATGAAATTTATTTCTGGTACTTTTACCTGGTGTCTGGACGTGTTGACTGCGGGTTTGGAGGAGCATCAGCGCCCTCTACTGTCACACTATCTATAGTGCCTTTCATTTCTATCTATCTATCTATCTATCTATCTATCTATCTATTTATCTATCTATCTATCTATCTATTATATAGTTCCTTTCATTTCTATCTATCTATTATATAGTGCCTTTTATTTCTATCTATCTATCTATCTATCTATCTATCTATCTATCTATCTATTATATAGTGCCTTTCATCTATCTATCTATCTATCTATCTATCTATCTATCTATCTATCTATCTATCTATCTATCTATCTATCTATTATATAGTGCCTTTCATCTATCTATCTATCTATCAAAGTGACATTGTGTAAATGTGCCCCATGTGGGTCTGCCTTCCTATCTCGTATAATGGAGGTCAGTATTATAATGCTCAGGGATGGTTCCTTTCGACTCATACATATGCATAAGGAGGACTGTTATTTTATGTTCATTTTTCCATTTTACCTAAATTTGCTCCATTTTGCTTTGTGCAAATTACTTTTTTTGCTTTCAATTAACTCGACATTCCTTGAATTATGAGGCAGTGGCTCTAAGCTCTGTGCCACCACATCACACTTTTGAGTACGCTTTTCATAAATTACCAAAACAACGTGGCCCTAAATTTTGCTCCAGAAATCTCCCGGATGAGAAGGTCATTTCCTCCCAGCCCTGTTCGAGGCACTGATGCTTTTGTCGTCCTTCTCTTCTTCTGCCGCTGTAGCCGCTTATCTTTTTTCCTGTTCATGCCAGCCTTTTCATTCACTTTACCCAACTTCACCTGGCTGGCTGGTCAGTCTGAATGATCAAGCAGCTGTTAAGTTTTATTACTGTAATTGGAAGATTCTGTCCGAGAGCCATCACTTAGAACGCCATTAGCGTGGATGAGATTTTCTTTTTTTTTTTACTGCTATCAAGCTAAGTCGGCAGATGACAGAACCAGTAAATCTTATGAATCAGGCAGCGGCAATGAGGTGGTCTCTGCAGTGGACATTTTCACTATTTATTGAGGCTTTTCAATTCCATTCTGCCTTTTCATGTTTTATTGTACTGTACAACTCCTTCTTTTCCAAAATCTTACCTGCTATCATATGATACAACAGGTATTTGGGAAAGGACGATTACTTCATGAACAAAGAAAATATTAACATAATGGCTTTGCTTGTGAGAAAATAGTCAGGAATGGGCCGAGACTCTGCCCCTAGGCGCTAATATTACCTGCTGTTTCCCCTGAGGCCCTCCTGTCTGTGTTTGACGATAACAGCGGTCAAGTGAGGGGCAGAGAAGGGGAGATAAAAACCGGGAGCTCAGATGACAACACGGCTCCAGTTCTGAACATCTCTCTATTATCTTGGAAGGAGACGAGATGTGATTTTTTCAGAAAGATACTTTCACGTCCCATAAGATGAGTCTTTGTGCCAAGAGATTTAACCATGGAAATAAAATACAAAGAGTAGATGACAAAGTAGATCGTCGTAAAGAATTAAAAAACGTTGGCGTGGTACGCATGCAGAGCAGGTTAGAGATAAAGCAAGTCTCAAAAAGATGATAGGAAAGATCACATTAGTGCAAACAAACGGAAATTATTACTCGGTGAAACAGCGAAAAGAGATCGAATATATTGTTCGGATTTAAACTTTTAGTCGGAGATTTGTAGATCGTCTAATTCATGTTGCCATCAAAGTCGTGTTTCTTCCCAATGAAGAGGTGTATCTGTGAGAATTAAAAGATTGGTTGTTTGGTGAAAGTGAAATCCCATGAGAGAAAATTTCAAGCCCCACAAGACAAGAGCTTATGCAAAGGGATATGGAAGAGTCCCGCCCACACAACCACTGTCACACGCGCACGCTTCGGGGACAACTAAAGGGCTTGAATAAAAGTAATTCTACGACTGACCAGGGGGTGGCGAAGTGCACTGATTCTCTCTTTCAATTTCTTGCAGACCATTCTCGGGAAGTCCCTCCCAGTTCCGGGGCAACCAATGACATCACTGCCGGTTCTGGCCCTGATGACATCACTTCCTCTACTTGCATTTAAAGGCCGCCATTTTGAGACAGCAGGTCAGTTCTGTTTTGGACTCAGTCGTGCGAACATGTCTGTTCTTTCTGATCCATTTTGCAGCCGGGAAATATTATATGGGTGGTTGCCCCAAACCTTTCCAATGTGTCTTTGTCGTTGTTGTGACACCACGCACACGGTTCAATCATTTCTCATTTGTGTAAATGCTATTGTCAGGCACATTTCGTGTATAGAGAGAAAAAAACGATATTCACTCACGGGCAGTTATATGTTGCGTTGTCACAATGAAACTCCAAACACGGAATCAAAATTCAATGTGATATTAACGAAACGGTAAAAGCGAAAAGAGATTGAATATATACATGGACATAGGTGATATGACAGAAGTATGTAAAAATTGTTCGGCTCTGAACTTTAGATTGCCTAATCCACGTTGCCATCAGGGAAAAGTCTTCCTAATGAAGAGGCGTATCCGCAAGAATTAAAAGATTTGTTGTTTGGTGAAAACGAAATCACGCAAGCAAAAGTTTCAATCCCGGCGAGATAAGCGCTCATGCAAAGAGGTTTGGAAAAGTCCCGCCCACATCTAAAACATTTATAAGCACACACACGGTCCAAACATTTCTCATTTGTGTGAATGCTATTGTCAGACACATTTCTTGTAGAGAGAAAGAAACGATATTCACTCACGGGCAGTTATACGTTGCGTTGTCACAATGAAACTCCAAACACGGAACCAGAATTCGATGCGATATTAACGAAACGGTAAAAGTGAAAAGAGATCAAATATATGGACCTAGGAGATATGACAGAGGTACGTAGATATTGTTCAGCTTTAAACTTGTAGATCGTCTAATTTGTGTTGCCATCGGGGAAAAGTCTTCCCAATGAAGAGGCGTATCCACGAGAATTACTATCGTGAATTACTCGCTGTAATGTAAAATAGTTAGTTCTATTATGCATATGTAACAGTTCTCATGAAAATAACAATCTGTTTAAATTGTACATCTGTTTCCCCACACGTGACTAGCGCGTAGGGTCCGCCCAGGGGTTGGTGAGCGAAGCTAGTAGGGGGCAGAGCCCCCTCGTCTATTTTATTGTTTTTCTCTTTGCAGTGCTAAGCTTACAAACTTGACTCGAGGACGATGGAGTACTTTTAAAGGGCTAAGCAGGCCATCGGTTTTAAGAAATGTAGCCATTGAGGCTTTGGCCATGAGAGAAAACCAGAGAGGCCGTTTGCTTTCCATTTGCAGCAGCTGGGCCTCTGCCTCCCTGTCTGCTTACCTGGACAGGTGATGACAAGTCAAGGAAAATGCAGCTTAGAAGAAACAGCCTCGTTGTTTTAGGGGTGCAGCTGCCCCAACCTCTGGCCCAATATCTAATGTGTGTGTCTGCCTGATTCTGAATTACTGGTGGGAATCGATTGATGAATACGTTTGGGACACCTAAACGGGGTATGAAGTAGTGATGGCAGTTTAGGTCAGGTGATGGACATTACAGAAGAGCTAGACAGAGGAGAGTATTTTGCATAAGTGATAAGAATGGCAATAAATGTAAGCTCGCTGAATTTACTAATTGCTCATTTCACTTGATTTGGGTTTACGTATGCATCACGCAATAAAACCTGATTCTGTTGTCTTCTGAAACTCCGTGGGCCTTCTTTGAGCAGAATGTTTCTGCCACAACACAATCTCTCATCTTCTACTATGAGATCTAATGATCCTGAATGTAAAATTGTGGTGGATTTTGCCCAGAATGATGTCTGAATATCATGCGAAAAAAGAAAAAAATGAACAGCCAAATACGAAGTAAAATAATCAGCTGGCTGATCAACAGAAGATCTGAGAAAGAGTTGAGCTCCCTTTGCTCTGAAGTGAACACTCTTCACTATCTATCTATCTATCTATCTATCTATCATATAGTGCCTTTCACATCTATCTATCTATCTATCTATCTATCTATCTATCTATCTATCTATCATATAGTGCCTTTCACATCTATCTATCACTCTGTCTATCTATCTATCTATCTATCTAGTATATAGTGCCTTTCACATATATCTATCTATCTATCTATCTATCTATCTATCTATCTATCTATCTATCATATAGTGCCTTTCATATCTATCTATCTATCTATCTATCTATCTATCTATCATAAAGTGCCTTTCATATATCTATCTATCTATCTATCTATCTATCTATCTATCTAGTATATAGTGCCTTTCACATCTATCTATCTATCTATCTATCTATCTATCTATCTATCTATCTATCTATCTATCTATCATATAGTGCCTTTCATATCTATCTATCTATCTATCTATCTATCTATCTATCTATCTATCTATCTATCGATCGATCGATCTCTTGATGAGGCAGGACAAGCATGCACACCAGGGAAGCTACGACAAGATACAGAAATGCTGCCATTGTTACTGTCTGCTCTTCGAGACGACATTTACATAAACAATTTTTTTTGGTCCAGAAACAGGCGAGAATTCTAAAAGCACAGGTGAACTAAAAGGCAAGAAAAAGAGCCAATGTGCACTTGAAAGATAAAAATCAATAGCTGTGTGGCATTTAGCAGTAAAGGTCCTTGTAGAGCGAGCACTGGAAGAAATGTAGTTTTGATGCTGAAAGACGTCCTTTTGAATTGTGCGAGTCTCCTCTAAGGTGGGTGACCAGTGGCATGAGCTGAAGGCAAAAGGAGGCGATGCAGAATCAGGAAGAGCAGAGCGATGTCACCACTCTGAGAAAGGAAGTCAAGCAAAGAAAAATACAATTTCCTTCTCTTACATGTTCTAATATAGTGCCTTTGACCCATAATTCATCAGCAATGACATAAATCCCAATGACATTGGGCCACCTAAGAGGTTTTATTTGTATGTAAGCTGGTCCTGTTGAGTGATTGTTAAATGTGAATAACAACACACCGTGCACTGATTCCTGTTAGTAAATTGGGGTCGGTGCCTTTAAACAGGGGCTTGTGGGATTTGTAGTTTGTGGTTTGTATGCACTGTGCGAATAAAACTAGAAGAGAAGGATGTGCCGGGACTTTCTGATTGTGCCATTTTCCAATGAACATCATCTGCAGCGGCTTCTAAACCTTTCAGTTTCTGGACATTTGTGCCACAGCCCACCTGCCAAGTTGTTTTCCTGCCTGAGGTAAAGTCATCCCTGATGGAGGATCGTAGGAATCGTCGAGTAGAGGGGTCCTTTCATCTGATTGGCATGCCCTGCGCTGTCTCAGCTGTGGAATGGCCAATAGGGGGAGGCATCTTGATGGCCGAGGTCTCCAGGACTCTGAACAAATCCAAATCATATTATGGGATATGATCTACTGTTGAATACTGCTCCGTACTTGTAATATTTTTATTTTTATACTGTATTGAAGCCCATGGGGGCACTTCTTGTGTTATTTTGGGCTATACAAAAATAAATTGTATTGTATTGTATTGTATTGTATCAACCCATACAACTTAAACAGTCATGTTAAAGATCAGTCATTTTCCTATTTTCATTTCTTTCTTGCTGGCGAGCTCTACTGCTATGGACTGATATGGTGATGTGTGAGGAACGAAAGGATGGCAGCCACATGGTTTGATGGAAATGACAATGATGAACCTACAGAAGGCTGAATTCATTGACACCCCGAAAATCATTTCATTGCAAATCTCACTCAGTAGTTTGTAAATTCCCCCCGTCCCACCCACCTCATGCCTGACAACGTCCTAATGAGACCACAGATGGTATCCTGAGGGATCTCCTCCCAGATCTGGACCATGGCATCACTGAGCTCCTGGACAGGCTGAGGTGTCAGATGGACCCAAAAATAATGTCCCACCCAGAGGTGTTCTACTGCATTGAGGTCAGGCGAGTGACCGTGGGGGGGCAGTCAATGGTATCAGTTCCTTCATCCTCTCGCCACATGAGGCCGGGTATTGTCGTGCACCAGGAGGAACCAGCATAGGGTCTGACAATGGGGTCAAGGATTTCCCCCCGATACCTAATGGCAGTCAAGGTGCCCACTTTTGTCTAGCCTGTAGAGGTCTGTGTGTCCCTCCATGGATATGCCTCCTCTCCAGACTGACCATCACTGACCCCTACCAAACCGGTCATGCTGAACGATGTGACAGGCAGCATAACGTTCTCCACGGCTTCTCCAGACACTTTCACGTCTGTCACATGTGCTCAGGGTGAACCTGCTCTCATCTGTGAACAGCACAGGGTGCCAGTGGTGGACCTGCCAATTCTGGTATTCTATGTGCAAATGCCAATCGAGCTCTGCAGTGCCCACTAGAGGATGTCAGGCACTCAGGCTCCCCTCATGAAGTCTATTTCTGATTGTTTGGTCAGAGACATTCACACCAGTGGCCAGCCTGCTGGAGGTCATTTTGTAGGCTCTGCCAGTGCTCATCCTGTTGCCCAAAGGAGCAGATAGCGGTGGGTCCTGCTGATGGGCTAAGGACCTTCTACGAGGGGCTCTGTCCAGCTCTCCTAGAGGAACTGCCTGTCTGTCTCCTGGAATTTCCTCCATGGCCTTGAGACTGTGCTGGGAGACACAGCAAACGTTCTGGCAATGCCAAGAATTGATGTGCCATCCTGGAGAAGTTGGACTACCTGTGCCAGCTCTGTAGGGTCCAGGTATGTCCTCATGCCACCAGTAGTGACGCTGGCTGTAGACAAATGTAGCAAAACGAGTGACAAAACAGATGAGGAGGGAAAAACGTCAGTGGCCTCCCTCCACCTGTTAACCCATTCATTCCTGTTTTGGGGGTCATCTCATTGTTGCCCCAAGCAGCCGAAACTGATGAACAAGCCCCTCTGCTACTTAACTGACCAGATCAACAGCCCACAAGTGTCATTGACTTGATGCGATACTCTCATTAAAAAGTCTTCCTTTAATTTTTTTGAGCAGTATATCTGTAGGTTTGGTGTGTTTCAACTTTATGGGCATTTTCCTGGGTATGGTTAATATTTGGGTGGCAGGTTGGATATACTGTAGGGCTTCAGTGTTGGCCTAATTCTATCCGTCCCTCATTTTAAAAGCGTAGCAGCTTCCTTGCTACGTAAATCTGGTGGCAACCTCTGCGCTCGCTGGAAGTCGGGGTTGCGAACTCACTGGGCCACATTTGCTTTACCAGGAAAGTCCACCTGTGGTTTTTGGCCTAATTGGTTTGTCTTGACTACTGCAGCCCCATTCCTGCTGTCCCAGGCATCATCCCTGGCAAGCAACGACAAGCAATGAAGAAACCATCTGGACATCACTTTAGCAGTTTACACTTTTTAAATCTGCACTCCACATAGGATAGAAGCAAAGAGCAGCTTGGGCAGACGTTCACGTGCAGAAGGCACATCCTTGCACAGACAAGCCCAGTGTGTTCACATCACAACCACAACTAACACTTTCAGGCTCTATCAGACATTTAAAGATAGAAGTGGGCAGCACGGTGGCACAGTGGGTAGGTTCGCTTCTCGGGTCCTCCCTGCGTGGAGTTTGCATGTTCTCCCCGTGTCTGTGTAAAACTGTGGAGGGCAGGCGCCCTGCCCGGGGTTTGTTTCCTGCCTTGCGCCCTATGTTGGCTGG
The DNA here is from genome assembly GCF_016835505.1 of Polypterus senegalus. Classification (NCBI taxonomy): domain Eukaryota; kingdom Metazoa; phylum Chordata; class Cladistia; order Polypteriformes; family Polypteridae; genus Polypterus; species Polypterus senegalus. The sequence goes on from NC_053154.1 coordinate 334,575,051, forward strand.
GATTGGCTCCAGCAGACCCCTGTAGTTAGGATGTAGCGGGTTGGATAATGGATGTCTGGATGGAAAGACAGAAGCAAATATCAAATATGATGTGTTTAAAGCCAGAGGCCTAGTGTTTCAGCATAGCCTCACCTGGCCAGGGTAACACAGGGCTACAAAAAGACCTGCCCTAAGGCACTTGACGAATACGATATACGCTGAGGTGTCCAAACATCACGTCCACCTGTTTAATATGCTGCTGCTCCTCCATATGCAGACCCATCAAGGCGTGGACTCTACAAGACCTCTGAAGGTGTCCTGTGGTATCTTTCAGCAAGACTCAAGCAGCCGATCTTCTAACTTCTGAGGACTGTCAGGTGATGGCTGATTGGACTTGCTGCTTCTACACATCCCACAGATACTCGGTTGGACTGAGATCTGGAGAATTTGAAGGCCAGGGCATCACGCTTGAACTTTTCATCATGTTCCTTGAGCCGTTCCCAAACAATTCATGCAGTGTTACCGGGTGGGTTTTCCTGCTGAAGGATGTCACTTCCATCTGGAAATATCACAGCCATGAAGGTGGATACCTGGTCTGCAACAATGCTGATGTTGGTGGTACATATCAAATTATCATCCACATGAACCTTGGCTTCCCACCACAACGTTGCTCAAAACCTCATACTCCCTTCCACCGGCTTATCATCTTCTCACATTGCATCCTGGAGCTCCAGGTAAAAAAAAATAAAAATACACTGAACGGCCTGAGTCACATGCTGTCACAGAAAATGGGATTCATTTAACCAGGTAACATCTTCCTTTGGTCCAAAGTCCAGTTTCTACACTCGCATGCCCATTCTTGGCACTTTCAGTGTTGGCACCATAACTGACTTATGCTGCAGAGTTGGATGCACTGTGTGTTATTCCCGTAAACATCATTAAAAGTATTCACAATTTGCGCTGCAGTAGCCCGTGTGTTTGGTTCATAACAGATGGATTCGAGTTTCAAGAGTTTTTATTGTCATTTCATCCATATTAAGTAGTGCAGCATACAGGGAAACGAAACAACGTTCCTCCAGGACCATCGTGCTACATAGAACACAGGACAACGAAGAATCTACGACACGTAACATTTGCCCGACCGGTCTACATGTGTTTTGTGGACTTGGAAAAGGCGTTCGACCGTGTCGCTCGGGAATCCTGAGGGGGGTGCTCCGGGAGTATGGGGTACCGGACCCCCTGATAAGAGCTGTTCGGTCTCTGTACAACCGGTGTCAGAGCCTGGTCCGCATTGCCGGCAGTAAGTCGAGCCCGTTTCCAGTGAGAGTTGGACTCCGCCAGGGCTGCCCTTTGTCACCGATTCTGTTCCTAACGTTTATGGACAGAATTTCTAGGCGCAGCCAGGGTGTTGAAGGGGTCCGGCTTGGTGGACTCAGGATTGGGTCAATGCTTTTGCAGATGATGTTGTCCTGTTTGCTTCATCAGGCCGTGATCTTCAGCTCTCTCTGGATCGGTTCGCAGCTGAGTGTGAAGCAGCTGGGATGAGAATCAGCACCTCCAAATCCGAGAGCATGGTCCTCAGCCGGAAAAGGGTGGAGTGCCCTCTCAGGGTTGGGGGAGAGATCCTGCCCCAAGTGGAGGAGTTCAAGTATCTCGATGTCTTGTTCACGAGTGAGGGAAGAATGGAGCGTGAGATCGACAGGCGGATCGGTACAGCATCTTCAGTGATGTGGGCTCTGCATCGGTCTGTCGTGGTGAAAAAGGAGCTGAGCCGTAAGGCAAAGCTCTCAATTTACCAGTCGATCTACGCTCCTACCCTCACCTATGGTCATGAGCTATGGGTAGTGACCGAAAGAACGAGATCGCAAATACAAGCGGCTGAAATGAGTTTCCTCCGCAGGGTGTCTGGGCTTTCCCTTAAAGATAGGGTGAGAAGCTCAGTCATCCAGGGGGCTCAGAGTAGAGCCGCTGTTCCTCCATCGAGAGGAGTCAGATGAGGTGGCTCGGCATCTGATCAGGATGCCTCCTGGACGCCTCCCTGGTGAGGTGTTCCGGCACGTCCAACCGGGAGGAGGCCCCGGGAAGACCCAGGACACGCTGGACCCAGGACACGCTCTCTGCTTAAGCTGCTACCCCCGCGACCCGACCTCGGATAAGCGGAAGAGGATGGATGGATGGATGGATGGTAACATAAAGACATGTAATATCTAACAAGGTGCAACCAAGTGCAACACTGCAGAACAGAACACATACAGGGCCGGATTAAGGTGGCTGCTATTGATGCTGCAGCATGAGGCCCAGATGAAAACAGACGAGAATTTTCCGGAAGCTGAACAGTTTTCCTTTGCTATATTAACCTCAAAATAATTCTTAGAATGAAATTTGGAGTCCGACTTTGGGACGCCTGGACACAGCGTTACTTATTATACGGTGTGGTCCTGTGGTGTTATGGGTCCACAGCTCGTTGAGTAAAGGCCATTTTAAATAAATAATCACCGCACCTGAGGCGGCTTCGTGAGGGGGGCGTTGTTGTAGCGGGCCGCGGGGCAGTCGGCGCTGTGGGCGTTTCTCACCGAGTGCACAGGTGAGGAACTGCCCACATCCGTGATTGCTCCCGTGGCTAATGCTACAGCTGTGATGGCCCCTCATGTTATTTAAAAGAAGCGCGAGTCGGTTCTGGATAGGAGGAGATTGGAAAGAACGAAAAGAAAGAGGACGGAGGTTACCGGGAGCAGGAGAGGAAGCAGGTCGGTGAGAGAGAGAGAGAGAGCGAGCCGCGAAGAGCGAGCGGACGAGCGAGCGAATGAGCTGCGAGGGCCTGGGGTATTGGCAACCCCCATAGGCGTGTGAGTTGGATGTCGCTCCTGCTGAGCGATTATGTAGCGGGAGTGACCAAGGGAAGGTGACTGGCCGCAGAGAGGCCGTGGAAAGGCAGCGGAAGTCGGGAGGCTTGATGGTTGGAGTCCCCAACGTGTGCGTCCTGGCCATTGGGGGAAATCAAGTCTCCGAGGCTGGGATGAGTGCCATACCGGAGCCAGGGATCGGGAGGTCTCCAGTCTCGTGATTGAGTGAGAAAGGGCAGCCGCATAGTGAGAGTGGCTCCCTTGTTGCGAAGCCTGGACAGGGAGATGCAGGGGAGTCACGTGTTAAAAGTAGCACCGAGCTTGTTGTTGTTTTAAGACGGCTTCCTGAGGAAAGCATTAACCTCGTTTTAAAAGGATTATTTTTCTAATGGTTTTAACCTCCACTTTCACTTCTGTTTTTATGGATTATTTATTTATTTAATGAAGAACTTTAAAGTACTGCACTATTTATTTGAACGCCTGTTTTGTTGACTTTTTTTAAATAAAACCACTGTTTCACTTTTAACCATCCCCTTGCTCAGATGCTCAATTATTGCCTTCACTGACTAGCTCAATCGGTAACATTACCGCCGGTGTTGGGTTGAAAGGCTTCCAAATAGCAACGGGAGTGTGGAGCCAGAACCCACTTCGTCACAGGTCCATGGCCGGCCATTTATCCCCGCCAATACCCCCAGGCCGCCAGAGGGAGCCCTTCCTGCGACATGGAGATGCCCCAAATTCCAGCAGGGCATCATGGACTATGGAGTTTTCCTGTAAAGCCCTGCTGGATAACGTCGGGACCACCAGGGGTCGCTGCAGGGAGAACCAGGGACTACTATTTGCCCTACGTCCCGGAAGTAGGTCCGAGTCACATGGACAGGAGGAATGACATACTTCCGGGGTGAAGAAAAGGACTTTTTATCTGACCCAGAAGTGATAAGGAATCATGGACTGACGGATTGGAAAAACTTCCGGGTCAGGGAATATAAAAGGACTGTGGGAACTCCCAGACGGGGAGCTGAGCTGGGTGGAAGGGTGGCAACGCGTCTGGGAGTGGAGGATTGTATTGTGTTTGTGATTATTGATTTATTTATGAGTATTGTGGAGAGGAGGGTGCTTTGTGCACTGTTGTTAATTAATGAAGTCAATTGTTGGACTTTTATCTGGTGTCTGACGTATTGTTCGAGGGTTCAAGTGAGAGATAGCGCCCCCTATCTGTCACAACAGTTACGTCACAGCGCAAAGAACAATAGTAACTATAACGTTGTTGTGTTTATTGTTAACCGAATATTTCAAGTTAATGCTATCAATTTTATGTTAAACAGTTTACTTAGTAATTTAGCTGCATTTTTTGCAATATCTTGGGGATTCTTGCCACTTTATTATTGTTCGGTAAGTGCCACGTAGTCAATTTCTCACCTTGAAAGTTAGTTGTACAGTAAAGACTGATGGCTATTTAAATGGTTATCTGTAAAGGTGAAACTAAAAGTCGGCTTGTGAGCCTGGCATGGATGTTTAGAATTTTTAAAATCCTCGACAGGATTCTGGTCTATTATGAAATTTAAATCGTGGACAAGTTGTTACCCTCAAGAGCCTGAACTGAGTCACCAATGTCTCTGCAAATTCATTTTTTCTTACTCTGTTTTGTAAGTGAATTGCGAAATTTTGTGTATTTCATTGTTAGGTTTTCCGCATTAAGTGCACTTTTCAGACAATTGCTATTGTTCCATAGTTTGATGTTCATCTCGAGTTGTTACGATACTACGTCGCTATTATTATTCATGTTCAATAAAGGCTGGCAGCTTGTGTCGCAAGCAATTAAGGCTCCTCGGTCGGTCTGAGTGCGCACGTACGGCGAGTGTCGGATGCACCAATGGCAAGAAAAAATCAGCAGTTTCTGCGCTGCAGCATCAGGCCCAATTTCGTCTCAATCCGGCCCTGGAAGCGGGACGTCAGGAGTGGGGAGCCTGGCAGTGCCCGCCTCACTCACAGGCCAGCCTCCGTTCCAGTCGCTCTACCTCACCTTCTCTTAGCTAGCGACACCTTTTTGTGTATTGATTTTTAAAGTTTGTCCTGTTTCTCTACAACACGGCAGGGGACGGCTAATCTCTCTCTCTCTCTATATACAGTGGTGTGAAAAACTATTTGCCCCCTTCCTGATTTCTTATTCTTTTGCATGTTTGTCACACAAAATGTTTCTGATCATCAAACACATTTAACCATTAGTCAAATATAACACAAGTAAACACAAAATGCAGTTTTTAAATGATGGTTTTTATTATTTAGGGAGAAAAAAATCCAAACCTACATGGCCCTGTGTGAAAAAGTAATTGCCCCCTGAACCTAATAACTGGTTGGGCCACCCTTAGCAGCAATAACTGCAATCAAGCGTTTGCGATAACTTGCAATGAGTCTTTTACGGCTCTGGAGGAATTTTGGCCCACTCATCTTTGCAGAATTGTGGTAATTCAGCTTTATTTGAGGGTTTTCTAGCATGAAGCGCCTTTTTAAGGTCATGCCATAGCATCTCAATTGGATTCAGGTCAGGACTTTGACTAGGCCACTCCAAAGTCTTCATTTTGTTTTTCTTCAGCCATTCAGAGGTGGATTTGCTGGTGTGTTTTGGGTCATTGTCCTGTTGCAGCACCCAAGATCGCTTCAGCTTGAGTTGACGAACAGATGGCGGACATTCTCCGTCAGGATTTTTTGGTAGACAGTAGAATTCATGGATCCATCTATCACAGCAAGCCTTCCAGGTCCTGAAGCAGCAAAACAACCCCAGACCATCACACTACCACCACCATATTTTACTGTTGGTATGATGTTCTTTTCTGAAATGCTGTGTTCCTTTTACGCCAGATGTAACAGGACATTTGCCTTCCAAAAGTTCAACTTTTGTCTCATCAGTCCACAAGGTATTCTCCCAAAAGTCTTAGCAATCATTGAGATGTTTCTTAGCAAAATTGAGACGAGCCCTAATGTTCTTTTGCTTAACAGTGGTTTGCGTCTTGGAAATCCGCCATGCAGGCCGTTTTTGCCCAGTCTCTTTCTTATGGTGGAGTCGTGAACACTGACCTTAATTGAGGCAAGTGAGGCCTGCAGTTCTTTAGACGTTGTCCTGGGGTCTTTGTGACCTCTCGGATGAGTCGCCTCTGCACTCTTGGGGTAATTTTGGTCGGCCGCCACTCCTGGGAAGGTTCACCACTGTTCCATGTTTTTGCCATTTGTGGATAGTGGCTCTCACTGTGGTTCGCTGGAGTCTCAAAGCTTTAGAAATGGCTTTATAACCTTTACCAGACTGATAGATCTCAATGACTTCTGTTCTCATTTGTTCCTGAATTTCTTTGGATCTTGGCATGATGTCTAGCTTTTGAGGTGCTTTTGGTCTACTTCTCTGTGTCAGGCAGCTCCTATTGAAGTGATTTCTTGATTGAAACAGGTGGGGCAGTAATCAGGAAATTGAACTCAGGTGTGATACACCACAGTTAGGTGATTTTTGAACAAGGGGCAATTACTTTTCACACAGGGCCATGTAGGTTTGGATTTTTTTCTCCTAAATAATAAAACCATCATTTAAAAACTGCAGTTTACTTGTGTTATATTTGACTAATGGTTAAATGTGTTTGATGATCAGAAACATTTTGTGTGACAAACATGCAAAAGAATAAGAAATCAGGAAGGGGGCAAATAGTTTTTCACACCACTGTATATCAGATATCAGATCGGTCCATGAGTGTTCAGGAATCTGACTGCTTGGGGGGGAAAAAAACTGTTCCACATTGTGGTGGTGAGGGTCCGAATGCTTTGGTACCTTTTTCCCAATGGCAGGAGTGTAACCAGTGAGTGTGCAGGGTGTGTTGGGTCATTCACAATGCTGGTGGCTTTTCGGTTGCAGCGTTTGGTGTAAATGTCCATGATGGAAGGAAAAGACACACAGATGATCTTCTCAGCTGTCTTCACCATCTGTTGTAGGGATTTACAATCCCTGACTGTGCAATTTCCAAACCAGACCGTGATGCAGTTGCTCAGGATGCTCTCTATGGTTCCTCTGCAGAATGTTGTTAGAGTAGCTGGTGGAAGATGGGCTTTTCTCAGCCTACGCAGGAAGTAGAGCCTTTGGTGACCTCTTGCATTGATCGCGTTGGTAGTTAGCAGTTGTTGTCTCCTTGGACCACTGTCAGTTGGTATTCACCCTGGCTGAGTGTGAGCCTTGCTGTCTGACCCATAACAATTTGGCCTTTAGTAAACTCAGTCAGGTGTTCACAGCTGTCCCTATCATCTTCATTCAACATCATCTAAGAGTCCCTAATGTCTAATAGTGTGTATCCCTGACCATGACATTCGCCTTTGTTATGAGGCGGTCAGTGTCATTCACCACTGTGACCAGTAGGGGTAGCATTCCTGACACAACCACCCAGACACAAGTCCTAAGGGTTATTTTTCAAAATGACCCTACAGTAAGGCTCCTATCAATAGATGCCAACGCAAGTCCCAGCTCTTTTCTCCATCTTCCTTTGTTGCTTGTTTGCTTCTCCTCCACTCCTCCCAGGTGAGCTTTGGCCGTCCGACCCAACATCAACCTGGATGGGGTCGAGTGGCTCCTTTTATCTTAGACCTGGGAGGACTTCCAGTGCCAGGGCAGAGCCAACAGGAAGCAATTCCAGGACAAATGGAAGCCCCACAACAACAACAACAACAACATGTATTTCTACAGTACATTTTCAAACAAATGATGGAGCTGAAAGTGATGAAGAAAGAAAAGTTGATAAAAATAAGATTAGGCAATACTAAGTAACAAAGAATAAAGTAAAGTCCGATGGCCAGGGAGGACAGAAAAAAAAACAAACAAGTCCACGAGACCACCCAGCCCCACTAACATCAATGATCTCAATCAGTCCTCATGGTTTTCAGGCCTCACGTTGAAGAATTAGACGATGATGATGGTCATGTGGCCCTCTGGCCTTCAATCCATCGATGTAGGGACTGCACGGTTCTTTGATCAGGTGGTGGGGGTGCAGATCGGCACCACAGAAAAACAGAAAAAGAACAGCAGAGAAAGTAGGGGTTAGTCTATGTTATATAAAAAGGGTGACAGGGCAGATCCAAGCAACTATAGGCCAGTAAACCTAACGTGCATCACAAGAAAATTAATGGAAAGAATTATTAAGGAGAAGATTGAGCGGCACATGGCAAGGACAGGAGTTATTAGGAACAGTCAGCGTGGGGTCAGAAGAGGGAGGTCGTGTTTTACTAACAGGCTGAAATTCTATGTGGAGGCAACAAAAGGATCTGATCAGAGTGGAGCAGATGAGATTATTGATCTGGACTTTCAGAAATCATTTGATAAGGTGCCACATGAGAGGATGGGCATCAAACTAAAAGAAGTGGAAGTTCAGGGTGATGTTTTTAGATGGGTGCAGAATTGGCTCAGACACAGGAATCTGAGGGTGATGGTGAGAGGAACCTCATCAGAACTGGCCGATGTTAAGAGTGGTGACCAGCAGGGGGCAATGCTGGGGCCAATGCTATTTTTAATATCTATAAATGATTTAGATAGGAATATAAGTAACAAGCTGGTTAAGTTTGTAGATGATACCAAGATTAGGTGGATTAGCAGATAATTTGGAATCCATTATATCATCACAGAAGGACTTGGATAGCAGACAGGCTTGGGCAGATTAGTGGAGGATGAAATTTAATGTCAGTAAATGTAAAGAATTACACATAGGAAGTAAAAATGTGAGGTTTGAGTACACAATGGGCGGTCGGAAAATCAAGAGCTCACCTCATGAGAAGGATTTAGGAGTCGTAGTGGACTCTAAGTAATCGACTTCCAGACAGTGTGCAGAAGCCATTAAGAAGGCTACCAGAATGTCAGGTTATATAGCGCCTTGATGTGTGGAGTACAAGACCAAGGAGGTTCTGCTCAAGCTTTATAACACACTGGTGAGGCCTCATCTGGAGTCCTGTGTGCAATTTGGGTCTTCAGGCTACAAAAAGGACATAGCAGCACAAGAGAAGGTCCAGAGAAGAGCGACTAGGCTGATTCAGGACTACAGGGAATGAGTGATGAGGACAAATTAAAACAGCTGAGCCTTTACAGAGATTAAAAGGAGACCTGATTGATGTGTTTAAAATGATGAAGGGAATTAGTCCAGTGGATCGAGATGGTGACTTTAAAGTGAGATCATCAAGAACACGGGGACACAGCTGGAAATTGTGAAGGGTAAATTTCAAACAAACATTAGGAAGTTTTTCTTTGCACAAAGAACGATAGACACTTGGAATAAGCGACCAAGTAGTGTGGTGGACAGTAAGACGTTAGGGACTTTCAAAACTTGACTTGATGTTATTTTAGAAGAATGAAGTGGACAGGACTGGCGGGCTTTGTTGGGCTGAATGGCCTGTTCTCGTCTCGTGTGTTCTAATATTCTAGTATGGATTGTGGAGATATGATAAAAATGATAATTCAATGCATATACAGAATATCAGGGTGACACTAAAATGAAGCTATGAGAGAGCCATGTTACAATAATGAGTTTCTAGCAGTTTGTTAAAGTGCTCCACCATATTAGCCTGGCGAATTTCATCGTATTCCAGATTTTAGGTGCCTAACAGCAGAAGGCCGCCTGCCTCACCACCTCTTTTAAGTTTAGCTTTTGGAATTCTAAGGAGACACTCATTTGAAGATCTAAGGTTACGATTTGGAGTGTAAGGTGTCAGACATTCTGAAATATAAAATGGAGCAGATTATTGCAGGCTTTGTAAACCATAAGCAGTATTTTAAAGTCAATTCTAAATGGCACAGGTAACCAGTGTAACGACGCTAAGACTGGTGTGATGTGCTCGGATTTTCTTTTCCTAGTTCAGATTCTGGCAGCTGCATTCTGCACTCGTTGTAACCGATTGATGTCTTTTTTGGGTGGTCCTGAGAGGAGTGCGTTACAGTAATCTAGTCAACTGAAATCAAAAGCATGAACTCATTTTTCAGCACCTTGCGGAAGAGATCTAACCTTTGTTATGTTTCTGAAGTGAAGAAATGCTGTCCCAGTTATCTGATTAATATATGATTTAAAATTTAGGTCAAAAAGTAGGGATTACTAATCTCGGCAGCTCCTCCTGGCAGACCCCACGTAAATCAACAGGGCTGCCCAGTATGCCCTGCAGGTGACTGTATGGGAATCCTAGTTTGAGTATGCTGCCAATTGTCAGTGGTTAATCAATTCATTTTTGTACAGCTCTATTCACTGTGTTCTGTCTCAGAGTATTTACATGTACTTGTAACTACAATGCACTGATGGTAAACCAAACAGCACGTCCATCAGCAAGCGTCCCAGCCGGGATGGACCCTGCTGCCTTATTGACTTGGAGGCCAGTGTAACAGTTGGCCAGGAAGGTGATGTGTGACACTCCCTTTCACAGGAATGGCATGATGACAGCTGGTACACTGCTTCTGGAATGCCAGGCCCAATGGAGGGAAATCCATCTCCTGGTTGGGTGGCGAGAAGAAAGGCTGCCTCCCCTGCTCAAGACACCCCAACACACACACACACACAATACACTGCATGGCAGTATCCCTTGTGGTGACTGCATGGATGCCCCCAGGGCAGCATGGGAGTTGTGGTTCCGAACGGGTACCCTCTGTTAGGTTCCATGTGGGTCACCAGGGTGAGCTGTCAGGAGATGAATCTCCTATTCCAGTTTGGTTCTGCCTGACCCGGGCATAATGACTTTGGCACTGGAAGTACTCCCTGGTTGAGTTGAAAAGGGAGCCCTCCACTTTGCTGAGGGAGTTAGAGTCAGGAATGGAGGAAACACAAAGCTCACCTGGGAGGCCGAGTGCAGAAGAGAAGGAACAAGAAAAAGGAATTGGATTGTACTGTACACGTGTGAACCTTGTAGTGAAGAGCCTGTGAACGATATTTCACTTCAAAAACTTACTTAATCTGAAATTTAAGAAACCTTAGGGATCATCAAGGAGAAATCTTTGAAAATAAGAAGGAGATAGCAAATGAGCAAAATAAATACTTCACTCAAGTATTTCTAAAGGAAGAAACAAATGCAATGCCTCAGGAAGTAAAAAAAAAGCCCTGAATTCAAAGATTTTACAGAGAAGAGACAGATGTGCTTCATGGCCCCAATACGTAGAAAGCTAATAAAAACCTTTCACTGGAGGAGACTGGGGTGGCATGGTGGCGCAGTGGGTAGCGCTGCTGCCTCGTAGTTTGGAGACCCAAGTTTGCTTCCCAGGTCCTCCCTGTATGGAGTTTGCATGTTCTTCCCGTGTCTGCACGAGTTTCCTCCCACAGTCCAAAGACATGCAGGTTGGGTGCATTGGCGATCCTAAATTGTCACTAGCGTGTCCTGGGTGTGTGTGTGTGCCCTGCAGTGGGCTGGCACCCTGCCCAGGATTTGTTCCTGCCTTGCACCCTGTGTTGGCTAGGACTGGCACCAGCAGACCCTTCGTGACCCTGTAGTTAGGATATAGCGGGTTGGATAATGGATGGATGGATGGATTCTACATAGTTAAAAACTCCAAAATCGTTACAATCCCTCCGAGATCTATTTTCTCCAATAAAATTCCTGACTGAATTTTTTTTTTTTCTCCTACGCTATCGACTTGACTTATCTTAATTATTAAGTTAAAATGATTTTATATTCCCTTTACACTAATCACTGAGATGTATTCTGTTTGAAGAACAATATAACATAAGAAATTTGACAAATGACAGGAGACCCTTCAGTCCATTTGTCGCTCGTTTGTTTAGCTAATAGCTCGGCTGTCCCAGCGTCTTATCCTGATCCTTCTTAAAGGTTGTCAAGGCTTGTGCTTCAACTGCATGACTCAGTAGTTTGTTTCTGACTCCCACATCTCTTGGTGTTCTTCCTGGCTTCTGTCTTAAATGCGCTTCCTCTTCATTTCCACCGATGTCCTCAAGTACGTGATTCACCTTGCTATTTGATTACAATTACAGCAGCACAGGTGAACAGAGAGCTGAGGAGACTTCATGCCAGCAAAGCAGTTGGTCCAGATGGTGTATTACCATGACTGCTGAAGGTCTGTGCGCTGGAACTGGGGAGTCCTCTACAGCGCATCTTCAATCTGACCCTGGAACAGGGGAGAGTCCTGAGGCTTTGGAAAACATCTTGTATCACCCCAGTCCCAAAGGTGTCACGTCCTAGTGAGCTGAATGACATCCGGCCTGTCACTGTCACAGGTGATGAAGACCATGGAGTGGCTGCTGCTTCACCACCTGAGGCCACAGGTCCGTCATGCCCTCGACCCTCTGCGCTTCGCATACCAGGAGAAGGTGGGAGCGGAGGATGCCATCATCTATATGCTACACCGCTCCCTCTTCCACTTGGACAGAGGCAGTGGTGCTGTAAGAATTATGTTTCTGGACTTCTCTAGCACCTTCAACACCATCCAACCTCTGCTCCTTAGAGACAAGCTGACAGAGATGGGAGTAGATTCATACCTGGTGCCATGGATCGTGGACTATCTTACAGACAGACCTCAGTATGTGCGTCTTGGGAACTGCAGGTCTGACATTGTGGTCAGCAGCACAGGAGCGCCGCAGGGGACTGGACTCTCTCCGGTCGGGTTCAGCCAACATACATCAGACTTCCAATACAACTCGGAGTCCTGCCACGTGCAAAAGTTCACTGACGACACTGCTATGGTGGGCTGCATCAGGAGTGGGCAGGAGGAGGAGTATAGGAACCTAATCGAGGACTTTGTGCGACTCAAACCACCTACACCTGAACAGCAGCAAGACCAAGGAGCTGGTGTTGGATTTTAGGAGGACCAGGCCCCTCATGGACCCCGTGATCATTAGAGGTGACTGTGCAGAGGGTGCAGACCTATAAATACCTGGGAGTGCAGCTGGATGATAAACTGGACTGGACTGCCAATACTGATGATCTGTGTAAGAGAGGACAGAGCAGACTATACTTCATTAGAAGGCTGGAGTCCTTCAACATCTACAATAAGATGCTGCAGATGTTCTATCAGACGATTGTGGCGAGCGCCGTCTTCTACGCGGTGGTGTGCTGGGGAGGCAGCATAAAGAAGAGGGACACCTCACACCTGGACAAACTGGTGAGGAAGGCTCTATTGTAGGCATGGAGCTGGACAGTTTGACATCCGTGGCAGAGCGACGGGCGCTGAGCAGACTCCTGTCAATCATGGAGAATCCACTGAACAGGATCATCTCCAGACAGAGGAGCAGCTTCAGCGACAGACTGCTGTCACCATCCTGCTCCACTGACAGACTGAGGAGACCCCAAACTATGCGACTCTTCAATTCCACCCGGGGGGGGTAAACACTAACATTATACAAAGTTATTGTCTGTTTTTACATGCATTTTTATTACTCTTTAATTTAATATTGTTTTTTTGTATCAGTATGCTGCTGCTGGATTATGTGAACTTTCCTATGGGATTAATAAAGTATCTATCTATCTATCTATCTAGTACGCAGTTTTATCAATGCCTTTGAGGATTTTGAACACCTGGATGAGGTCCCCATGTAGTCTTCTCTGCTCGAGACTAAACAGGTTTAACTCTCTGACTGTGTCAACAGTAGTCAGTGCCCCTCCATTACTTAAGTCACAGGATGTATCTGCCTGTTGTCCCCTGCACTGTTTCCAGTGCTGCTATGTCTTTGTTGTCATGTGGTGACCAGAACTGCTATCTCACTAGTGACTTATAGAGTCTGAACATAATGTTCCTTGATTTCACTTGGCTACCATACATTTTTTTCTATAATTTGCTTGAACAGGGTGCAAAACTTGGTTACCCCAAAATCCTGCCGACTACACCAATTGTTTTGTCTTGGTAGAGCTCTCCTCTACTTTCCCCTTTTGTATTATTAATCTGTCAGAATGCCTCAAACCTCACAGACTTACCACTGTTTCTAAGGTGTATTTTATAACTTCTCCCCACCTTCCCTTCTACATTTATAACCTCAGGCAATTAGGTATAGTAAAAGACAAGCAGGAGTTACGTTACTCGTAAAATAATGTATTATTGATAATATTCATAAATAACACCAATAAGCAAAGTACAAGTGAACACTGGCAACCATACAACCTGATAAATGCTGATGTGTAGTTTCAGGCGGCACACAGACTTGTTCGTTACTTTAAATATCTTTATTTACGGCGTCATTTTTAGTCAGCTTTGTTCAGAGCAGGCCTCATACCTGTCTCAATATGGCTGCCGAGCTGTGCTCCTCATGGCTATGGTGTGACAGAGAGAGGCTTCTTCATGGTGATGGTATGAGAGAGAGAATGAGAGAGGGGGGTAAAGCAAGCAGATTTATAGACTCTCTGCTCAAACCCTACAGCCAATAGGGCGTCGTGGTACTTAATGGCTTCAGGCAACTTTAGACCAATGGGGGCACACAATACTTTTCACACCAGCCCCCAAAACCATTTGTTCAGCTGATGCTTAGCAGCGAGGTAGTCTGGCTGTCTTGGTGGGGACTGAGAGCCCCTCGCCAAACTGGTCTGAGGCTCTTCACCCCAACTCTGTCGTAAAATGACTCACTCGGTCCTAAACGGGGGGTGGGGGGGGCCGTTCTTAACCATCAAACCATTGCTGTTCTTATCAATGATAGACATTAGTGTTACAAGTTACCAGTAAAGACAGAAAGGTTTTCCAAATTCCATCTCTCTCCTTCGTCTCTCCCTCTCTCCCTCTTACTCTCTATCTCCATTGATTTTCTCTCCCTCTTTCACTCTCTCACTCTCCCTTGCCCTCTCTCTCTCTCTCTCTCACTCTCTTTCACCCCTCTCTCTCTCTCTTGCTCTCTCCTTTGTCTCTCTCTCTCTTTCTCTCTCCTTCATTTCTCTCTCTCACCCCCTCTCTCTCCCTCGTCTCTCTCTCTTTCTCTCGCGCCCTCTCTCTCTCTCTCTCTCTCTTTCACTCTCTCCCTCTCTCTTGCCCTCTCTTTTCCTTTCTCTCTCTCTCTCTCTCTCGTTTGTCTCTCTCTCTCTCTCACTCTCTCTCTCTCTCTCTCCCGACTCCTTATAATTTTGATTCACATACGGTATTTTAACTTTTTTCTTCACAAATGAAAGACACAACATCAGCACTTGTAGCATTTCATTTCATGTTGTGAAGTAATGAACAGAGAAACACAAAGATGAAGAGTCGGGCGAATTCCCCGTATAATGTTGGTGGACTGAGTAGTCCTGAGCGACTGACATTTGACAACAAGAATTCTCTTCATGGTCTTTGATGGAGTGATGGCAGGAAATAAGACACTGAAAGGAAGCAGAAATTATCGGGCAGGAAGTGATGACAATGGGACAGAAATGACGTCTTCCTCAGGAGCCGCAAGTGAGGTCATCAGTGTGAGTCAGAAGTAAACGTCTTTGGGGGAAGAAACCAGGAGTTAAGTCATCGTGGGGGGACGGAAGTGGTCTTACTGCGTGGGGTGAGAATATTTTGTTAGCAGTCTGTTCCAATCCCCTATCTTGTTTTTTCATGCCCCCTAAGTGTGCATGCGTGTGTGACATTGTACAGTGTGACAGAAAGGGGTCACTATCGCTCCCTTGAACCCCTGTCCAAGACGTCAGACACCCGGTAAAAGTCCAAATATTGACTTTATTCAAACTGCACAGTGCACGAAGCACCCTCTTTTCCACAATACTCAATACTAAACAATACAATAATTCTCAATAAACAATCCTCCACTCCCAGACGCACTGCCACCCTTCCACCCAGCTCAGCTTGCCCTCTGGGAGCTCCCACAGTTATTTTATAATCCCTGACCCGGAAGTGTTTCCAATCCCCAGTCCATGTGATCTCCCATCACTTCCGGGTCAGATCAAAAGTCCTTGTCTTCACCCCGGAAGCACGTCATTCCCCTTGTCCATGTGACTCGGATGTACTTCCGGGGCGTAAGGCAAATAATCGTTGTTCCTCCCTGCAGCGTCTCCTAGTGGCCCCCATGGTATCCAGCAGGGCTGTGAATAAAGAGTCCAATGTCCATGATGCCCTGCTGGCCTCGGGGCACTTCCCTGCTGCTGGGAGGGCTCCACCTGGCAGCGTGGGGGGTATTGGCCGGGATGAACGGCCGGCCATATATCACAACAGCAATAGTGTTCATGTGCAATTAAGGTCTTATGTTGAATGATTATTTATATTTTGACACTGCAGGGACTGCCCCTAATCTCGTTGTATTTGTTCCAATGACAATAAAGATATTCTGATTGTGAGCCTGTGCCGTTATTTGATATCTAAAGTCATCGCAGCATTTGGAAGGTCCGTGCACGTGGCATTTGCTTCACGCCATCTTGGTGTCTGTGGCACATTGAAATTGCATGGCCACCTCGGTTTTCTGTGTTTGCTCATTTTAATATTGTGTTACCTGAATATGAAATATTTTATTTGAATTTATTTTTATTTTGGTAGGAGTAAGAGAGAGAGAGCGAGAGAGAAGTTGATTCCCTGTTTGATGCCGCTGTCTGTTTCTGCTGTTGTCGATTGTGTAAAGTATGTCTGTGTAGCGTTGGAGATTTTTGTGTAAGCTGAATTGTTTTTTGAACACCCATGCAAATAATTTAGTGATATTTGTGTACATGCAGGAGGGGAGTAAAAGATCAGACGGAGAAGTCGATTCCCTGTTTTTTATTTGCTTATGTAAGAATAAGGAATTGGAGCCCGCCAACTGTTGTCTGCCCTTATCTTTCAACACACACAACACACAACGCAGAGCCCAAGCAGGGAATGTCTGGCTACAAATACACTGCACATTATTCAGGCGCAGATCGGGCAGCACCATAAAGGGTAAGGTGGAGTACGCATACAGTACCCATGTGTGACGCCAGCTGGGCAGGAAGAGCAGATCACGTAGTGTCCTACCCATCCAACACGGCGGCTACAGCTCTGTGATTCTCATATTGGCCTCGCAAAGCATCATGGGATGTGGGGAAGAAAAGTCCGGCCACATAAATTCAGTAAATGAGGTCACCGGCAAACCCAGCTGTGAAAAAACTCTTTGCCGAATTTCAGCGATTGAAACTATTGATTAGCTATTGGTCACATGTCAGCTATGATACGCATGAGAAACGGTCCAAAGTAAAGACTGTTTTAGGGTTAGGCGTAGGGTAGGAGAGACTAAAATAATGCTCTGGTACACTGAATCAACATATTTATCAAATTTGTTTGTCTTTAATCCATCTGTTTTAATTTACACCATAAAGTCCTGAATAATATTAATAAATAAGGTTCATATTGTTGGAAAATCCATTAAAAGGGTTAAAAATGTTCCATTACATCATATTTAAATATTTATTTATTTTTTATAAATTATTTAAAATTTCATTGGGGTTCAAAAATAGAACCCTCTATTGAAAACCTTAAAAAAGGCATAAAAATCATTCATTTATACTTTAAAATTTTATTAATAAAATTTTTTAACTATAAATACATGGATAAATCCTACAAAAACCTCACATATTATAAAAAAAAGTTTTATCTAAATTTATTTATTTATTATAAGGTATTTAAAACTTCATTGGAGTTCAAAAATAGCCCCCTATTGAAAACTTTAAAAAATGCATAAAAATCATTAATTTATACTTTAAAATTTTATTAATAAAATTTTTTTAACTATAAATACATGGATAAATCCTACAAAAACCTCACATACTATAAAAAAAAAAAGTTTTCTCTAAATTTTAACCGAAAATTAAAAATAAAGGAAATAAAGGGTTAATTCCCAAGGCTAAAATTAACATAAGGGACCTAAAAACAAGATCTTCACATAAAGGGAACCTCCCAAACAGAGTTCCTTAACATCAGGGACCCTAAAAGAGGGAACCCCAACAACATTAGAAGCCCTGAAGGAAGGACCTTAACATCAGGGCCCATCCCGAGTCGTATCCTTAGGGTTAAAATTACGATTAGGGCCTTAGTATAGGGCAGCAGTAGCTCAGTCGGTAGAGCGGGTTGTCCAGCAATCGGAGGGTTGCAGGTTCGATCCTGGCTTCCGGCATGAGAATGCAGCTGTTGTGTCCTTGGGCAAGACACTTAACCTACCTTGCCTGCTGGTGGTTGGTCGGAAGGATTGGTGACGCCAGTGTTCGGCAGCCTCACTTCTGTCAGTGTGCCCCAGGGCAGCTGTGGCTACATAGTAGCTTATCATCACCAGCGTGTGAATGACTGTTGTGTTGTAAAGCGCCTAGGGGGGTTCTTGAACTCTAGTTAGGCGCTATATCAAATACAGGCCATTTAGTATAGTGTCGTTAAGGTTAGGATTTTGGAGAAAGGTTAGGGTTAGGGGATGGATGCACACTGATCCCGTACACAATATCTTATTTAGGGTTAGGGTTAGGTTAGGGGATATATGATATATATGATATCATATTATTATGTTTCACTTTTATTTAGGGTTAGGGTTGGCCGTTTCGCCCCCTAACACCTTTGCAGTACTGATCCCTTTTTGTCTGATCCTTTGTTGGCGTCCCCTAGCAGCTGTCTGTCCTCCCTTCTTTGTAGTTTCATTTTAATCTTGACGATGTCTCGTTTTCTCAGTAATGCGTCTTGATGGTGATGTTCTTAACGGCACTATATGAAATAATGACTGACGGACAGAGTGAAAGGCCCAAGTCACTTTATAAGCAGTCTGTGGAGTCGACGCCAGGGTGATTTAAGCTGATCTGCCTCTGCTTTTCTCCATTAGACTCAAGTGCCACAAGTCACTCGGCTGAACAACACAAAGCGGCTTTGACGTTAAACAGCCGCTGATTTATGAGAGAAAGCTTTCGACTTGCGCGGAGTTGCCGCTGATCGATGGCCCCTTAATGTCGCCGGATTAGTGGCAGAGAGAAGTGCACTCAGCCCCTCGTTCGTTCTTCCTGCACACTTGTTTTTCTTTTTTAAGTCGCTGGATCATCCGGAGGTCCGCTTTAAGCAGGCCTGCCATGACATATAAAGCCTGATGGATTCACCACATTTTTAGGAGAACGAGGTCTTAATAGTAACACACACACACACACACACACTCGTTAGCTTTTTAGAGTTTAATTTAAAGCTTAGCCTTCCGCAGGCAAACAGACCTCCGTGCGTCTTTCTGTTGCAAACATTTACCTTTTAAATGGAATCGGCATCAACAAACCTCTTGGATCTCGACGTGCAAACAGAATAAGCCAAGGATTTAACATGCAGCAAAAAAAAAATAAACAGATAATGGCAAGTGGCCGCCGTCCATGCCGTGCGGCCGCTCAGGGCGGCTCGTCTCCACTGGTTAAACAGAATGGGCCCCCCATCTCCCTGCCAGACTCCCCCTGCCTTTGCACCTTTAGCTCTCTGCATGTCCCCCATCACATTAACCCTCTGTGGAGAGTTTGGGTCTTACCCTCCAGTCACTAAAGCAGGCCAGAATGACGATGTGAACTGCCGCACTTGGGGGACGGCGGGGGGGGGTCCTCTGGGACTTTTATAGCCCCTGCCTGTTATATCTGCAGTCAGGCGGAGCGTAACAAACTGGCACGGGGTCCCTGCCTTGTATTAATATTGATAAAAATGAATTTGCACAGGGGGTGGGTGTCTGAGTCAGTGTATGTGCTTGGGCTTTAAAACATGAAGGATCGCCCAATCACTGCAGTTTGGCAGAACTTCGGCCATTACGACGCATTTTATTAATTGTGCTATTTTTAGACCCTTAAATTAGGTGCAGTTAAGATGTAAGGCTAATGGCCATCTGGAGCTGTAATTTATATAATTCTGCTGAAAGGGCCTTTAAACGGAGCCATATATTAAGATCGGCGGAGGCTTCGCTGTGCAAAGTACACATCCAGGCGGGCTGACATGGATAAATAGGAGTTCAGGGGGGCTCGGGAGTCGATAAATTAGCCAAATGGTGTGCCAGCGTTTGCAGACGCATCCTCTAATGGGGCACATGGGAGAGGAGGATGGCAGAGAGTTGCTTTTGTTTGTCACCCGGCACGTCGGACTAAACTCGGGTCCTTCCTTGCAGTGTGTGAGCTAAAGAGGAGATGGCCGGTGGGCTCATGAAGTCGTCAGACCCCTTCACTGTTTTGCTTTTTCTTACATGAGGTTATGTCGCAGCCTCCTGCTAAAATCTTTTCAATTCGTTCTTTCTCTCCAACAAGCAACACTCAATACTCCAGGATGACAAAGCGAGAGCAGGAGTTTGGATTCGATTAGATAAACTTTATTAATCCCAAGGGGAAATATAGAAGCATACGGTGGCAGAAACATAAAAAAAAAAACAAAACAGGGATACAAACTCACAGGATCGAGAATATAGCCAATCAATCAATCAATCAATCATCCATCCATCCATCCATTATCCAACCTGCTATATCCTAACTACTGGCTCACGGGGGTCTGCCAACACAGGGCGCAAGGCAGGAAACAAACTCTGGGCAGAGCGCCAGCCCACCGCAGGGCACACACACAGCACACACACGGGACAATTTAGAATCACCAATGCACCTAACCTGCATGTCTTTGGACTGTGGGAGGAAACCCACGCAGACACGGGGAGAACATGCAGACTCCACATGAAGCCAGGTCTCCTTACTGCGAGGCAGCAGCGCTACCCACTGCGCCACCGTGCCGCCCCACCAATCAATCAATAACTAAAAAAATAAATAAAAACAAACTTAACGAGTACGTTACACAGTGTGCTTTTCTGCCCGCTGCTATCAGGCAATTCAATGCTTCCACCTGATATACTCATTAAGTTTATTTTGATTTATTGACAAGACAAACTTTAACGATCAATAAACAAACAGGAATCGCTAGCTAAGCTGAGGCAAGGTGTGCTCCAACATGCGGCGAGAGGTAAACTAACGTGAACAGAGGCTGGCGCGTGAGTGAGGAGGACCCCGCCTGGCTCCCCACTCCTGACGTCACACTTCCACCTCCCCACGGGCCAAGGCCTCTGTCTCGGATTAGCGCGAATATATCACTCCTGCAAGCGAACCATAATACCTAGCACGATGAAAGAAGTCGCAAAATCAACTGGAATGTTCGAGCAAATTCTAGAAAAAAAAAACCCCATCTAAATCCGTTAAGTAGTTCTCTCATTCGCTAGCTAAGCAGAGGCAAGGTGCGCTCCAACATGTGGCGAGAGCTGAACCAACGCGAACAGAGGCTGGCATGTGAGTGAGGAGGACCCCGCCTGGCTCCCCACTCCTGAGGCCCCACCTCTTGTATTCGCACAAATAATTTGGTGCCACAACTGAACTATTATGATACTTAGCACGACGAGAGAAGTCGCAAAATCAACCGGAATGTTCAAGCAAATTCTAGAAATTCTGTGAAGTAGGTCTCTCGTGAAAAGCAGACAGACAGACAGATGTTGGATTTTATATATAGTATAAAGAAATTGATTAACCCAGCCACAGGGGATGCACAAACCAGTGTGTTTCTTCGTGCCGGTCCGAAGCCCGGATAAATGGGGAGGGTTACGTCAGGAAGGGCATCCGGTGTAAGATTTTGCCAAATCAATATGCAGACAACAATACAAATATTTCCATACCGGATTGGTCAAGCCCCGCATTAACAACGACCACCACCACTATTGTTAGCCAACAGGGTGCTGGCGGAAATTGGGCTACTGTTGGCTGAAGAAGAAGAAGGAGAAGAAGAAGAGGGGGGAGACGTGTCCGGAGACAGGAGGAGAGGAGGAAGGTAAAGAGAGCGGAACTGAGGGTAGGAACTTTGAATGTTGGCAGTATGACTGGTAAGGGCAGAGAGTTAGCAGACATGATGGAGAGAAGGATGGTTGGTATATTGTGTGTGCAGGAGACTAAATGGAAGGGGAGTAAGGCCAGGTGGATCGAGGTGGGTTCAAATTGTTCTATCATGGTGTGGATGGGAGGAGAAATGGAGTAGGAGTTATTCTGAAGGAACAGCACGTCAAGAGTGTTTTGGAGGTGAAAGGAGTGTCAGGAAGAGTAATGATTATGAAGCTGGAAATTGGAGGTGTGATGATGAATGTTGTTAGTGCATATGCTCCACAGGTTGGGTGTGCAATTGAGGAGAAAGATGATTTATGGAGTGAGTTAGATGAACTGATGAACAGTGTACCCAAGGGACAGAAAGTGGTGATTGGAGCGGATTTCAATGGACATGTTGGTGAAGGGAACAATGGAGATGAAGAGGTGATGGGTAGGTATGGTGTCAAGGAGAAGAATGAAGAAGGTCAGAGGGTAGTGGATTTTGCCAAAAAGATTGACATGGCTGTGGTGAATACGTATTTGAAGAAGAGGGAGGAACACAGGGTGATGTACAAGAGTGGAGGAAGATGCACACAGGTAGATGACATCCTATGCAGAAGAGTTGATCTGAAGGAGATTGAAGACTGCAGAGTGGTGGCAGAGGAAAGTGTAGTTAAGTAGCATAGGATGGTGGTCTGTAGGATGACAGTGGAGATCAAGAAGAGGAAGAGAGTGAGGGCAGAGCCAAGGATCAAATGGTGGAAGTTGAAAAAGGAAGACTGCAAGGTTGAGTTTAGGGAGGAGGTGAGACAGGCACTGGGTGGCAGTGAAGAGTCACCAGACAGCTGGGAAACTACAGCAGATGTGGTAAGGGTGACAGCAAGAAGGGTGCTTGGCGTGACATCTGGAAAGAGGAAGGAGGAAAAGGAAACCTGGTGGTGGAATGAGGAAATACAGGAGAGTATACAGAGGAAGAGGATGGCGAAGAAGAAGTGGGATAGTCAGAGAGATGCAGAAAGTAGACAAGAGTACAAGGAGATAAGGCGCAAGGTGAAGAGAGAGGTAGCGAAGGCTAAAGAAAAGGAGTATGATGAGTTGTATGAGAGGTTGGACACTAAGGAGGGAGAGAAGGACCGGTGGGCTACACAGAGAGAAGAGGTTGGGTGATGTGGAGATCGTGAATCAGGAAGTGCAACGTAATAGCAAGGAGGAAGTAAGGACAGCGATGAAGAGGATGAAGAATGGAAAAGACGGTGGTCCAGATGACATAACTGTGGAAGCATGGAGGTGTTTAGGAGAGACAACAGTGGATTTTTTTAACAAGATTGTTTAATGGAATTTTGGAAAGTGAGAGGATGATGAGGAGTGGAGAAGAAGTGTAGTGGTGCCGATATTTAAGAATAAGGGGGCTGTGCAGGACTGTAGTAACTACAGGATAATAAAATTGATGAGCCACCGCATGAAGTTATGGGAAAGAGTAGTGGAATATCAGATAAGAAGTGAGGTGATGATTTGTGAGCAGCAGGATGGTTTCATGCCAAGAAAGAGCACCACAGATGTGATGTTTGCTCTGAGGATGTTTATGGAGAAGTAGAGAGGACAGAAGGAGTTGCATTGTGTTTTTGTGGACCTGGAGAAAGAATATGACAGGGTGACTGAGAGGAGCTGTGGTATTGTATGAGAAAGTCGGGAGTGGCAGAGAAGTATGTAAGAGTGGTACAGGATATGAACGAGGGGAGTGTGACTGTGGTGAGGTCTACAGTAGGAGTAATGGAGGTGGGATTACATCAGGGATCGGTTCTGAGCCCTTTCTTATTAGCAATGGTGATGGACAGGTTGACAGACGAGATCAGACAGGAGTCCCCGTGGACTGTGATGTTTGCTGATGGCTTTGTGATCTGCAGGTGGAAGAGACCCTGGAGTGGTGGAGATATGAGAGGAGAGGAATGAAGGTCAGTAGGACCTCCAAGACAGAATACATGTGTATGAATGAGGGGGAGGTCATAGGAATGGTGAGGATGAGGGGAGTAGAATTGGTGAAGGTGGATGAGTTTAAATGCTTGGGATCAACAGTACAGAGTAATGGGGAGTGTGGAAGAGAAGTGAAAAAGAAAGTGCAGGCAGGGTGGAGTGAGTGGAGAAGAGTGTCAGGAGTGATCTGTGACAGATGGGTATCAGTAAGAGTGACAGGGAAGGTCATATGGGCTGGAGACGGTGGCACAGGAGACAGAGCTGGAGGTGGCAGAGTTAAAGATGGTAAGATTTGAATTGGGTGTGACGAGGATGGACAGGATTAGAAATGAGGACATTAGAGGATCAGCTCAGGTGGGACGGTTGGGAGACAAAGTCACAGAGGCAAGATTGTGTTGGTTTGGACTTGTGAAGAGGAGAGATGCTGGGTATATTGGGAGAAGGGTGCCAAGGATAGAGCTGTCAAGTAAGAGGAGAAGAGGAAGGCCTAAGCGAAGTTTTATGGATGTGGTGAGAGAGGACATGCAGGTGATGAGTGTGACAGAACAAGATGACGAGGACAGAAAGATATGGAAGAAGATGATCCGCTGTGGTGACCCCTAACAGGAGCAGCCGAAAGAAGAAGAAGAAGATTGATTGATTGATTGATTGATTGATTGATTATCTGTATGATTGATTATCTGTATTATTTATCCTTGTTTTTTATGTTTCTGCTACTGTATGCATCTGAATTTCCCCTTGGAATTATTTCAAGTTTATCTATCAAGGACACCCCATCACTCCATCACACACATAACATCACCAGCACTCCACCAGTCTAGTGTGGCCAGATGGAATCCTCTTCTTATGGAAACCCACCTGGAGTTTACAAAAAGGTATCTCTGAGAAACAAGAAACCAAGATTAGCGCCACATCTGCAGGAAACCGGGCATTGCTCATCACATGCACAATACCATCCCAGTCGGTGAAGCGTGGTGGTGCACACATCACGCTGTGGGTTGTCTTTCAGCAGCAGGGGCTTTTGGATCGAGAACAAACTGAAGTGAGCAAAGTATAGAGAGATGGAGATAATGAAAAGAGTGCTGTGCAATGATGACTCATCTTCCAGCCGGACGGAGACACTCAGTACAAAGCAAAGACAACCACAGGGGCTGCTCAGGGACAACTCTGGGAAGGCCCGGACTCGAACCCAACTAAAACATCTCTGGAAAGTCCTGAAAATTGCTGACCACCAACAGTCTCCATCCAGCCTTAAAAAGCTCGAGAGGACCTGCAGAGAAGAACGGCACAAACTCCCCAAATCCAGCTTTGCAAAGCTTGTTGTGTCAGAGACCCAAAGAAGACTGTAGGCTGGAATGGGGGGCACAGGCACCGTAACTAAAGTAAAGAGTGCAGGGTCTCAGTGTCAATGTGATATCACTGCAGTATGTTTCAATGATGGCAGCAAGTCCTTCACTCTCGGTTTTGAGTTTTTGCTCCATTGATTTTATTGCTGTTTGCTTTACTAAATATTAATGATGTCATTTACTCAATAAGAACGTCAAATATAAACACTACATTAGAATGTGCAGAGAAATGTCTGCTGTCCTGTGTCAGTGTTCTGGATGTCAACCTGAAGACAGAGAGCCAGCCGCCTGGCATTCCATCAGGTACCACCTGTGTGTGACGGGCAGGGACACCAAGTCAGGACGGCTTCTTTAGCCCCCACATCATTCTTCACTTGTCCCTCCAGTCATGCAGTCTTGGAGTAGGTCTACTCACTTTGTGATATGAAGACTTAATCTGGCCACTGTACTCCAGAAGTGGCCCCTGAATGGTGTGGCATAACATTGGCACAATCTGTCTAGACTTATAGCAACCACAGTGACAAAGGAAATGAACACATTTTCTGTGAAGACCACTTAGGGCTGCCCCTAACCTGTGATATACTGATGGTGATACTGCGGTTTAGAGGTTTATATTCGAGAACTTTACAGAATGACAAGATACTGTCTGACCACACTGCTCTGTGTCATCTGCCACGCGTGACAACGCCGTATATGGAAAGCGTATTGAAAGATACTGGCCCTCGTCCAAAACGCAGCTATTGGAAGTTGCTCTATTTTTAGATTTTGCTGTTCCAGCCCATTACCCGAATCAAAACACTCCGGCAATTATGTGGTATGGCTTGAAAATGCCTGAGTGATATCATCCAAGCACTTAAGCGGAATTAAAATGTTTAGAAGGGAAGGATACTGCTGCTGTACATTTAGGAAGAGCGCTGTCTTGCACCCGAGCCATCAGGACTAATGGTGAGAGGCCGTCTTGCTCAACTGTGTTGTTGGAAACATCAAATTCAGAATGAAATACGTACAGAGTGATACCCTTCATAAATCTAAATATGTACGTATCATATAATGCCTTTCATATCTATTAATCTCACATAGTGTGTCACAAATCCATCTGTGTATCTACTGGCACTGCTTTATGACTTTATGATGGCAGCACAATTAGTGGATCAGCAGGGCGGCTCTCTGATCTTTAGCCAATCAAAAGAGGATTTTAAATTTTTAGTAATTGTTGTGTGTTTGTTCTATCTATCATATAGTGCCTTTCTATCTATCTATTATATTGTGCCTTTCATCTATCTATCTATCTATCTATTATGTAGTGCCTTTAATCTATCTATCTATCTATCTATTATATTGTGCCTTTCATCCATCTATCTATCCATCTATCATATAGTACATTTCTATCTATCTATCTATCTATCTATCTATCTATCTATTAGATAGACAGATAGATTAAAGGCACTATATAAATTAAAGGCACTATCTAATAGATAGATAGATAGATAGATAGATAGATAGATAGATGAAAAGCACTATATAATAGATAGATAGATTAAAGGCACTATCTATCTATCTATCTATCTATCTATTATGTAGTGCCTTTCATCCATCTATCTATCCATCTATCATATAGTACCTTTCTCTATCTATCTATCTATCTATTAGATAGACAGATAGATTAAAGGCACTATATAAATTAAATGCACTATCTAATAGATAGATAGATAGATAGATAGATAGATAGATAGATAGATGAAAAGCACTATATAATAGATAGATAGATTAAAGGCACTATCTATCTATCTATCTATTTATTATATAGTGCTTTTCATCTATCTATCTATTTCTCTATCTATCTATCTATTATGTAGTGCCTTTCATCCATCTATCTATCCATCTATCATATAGTACATTTCTATCTATCTATCTATTATATAGTGCCTTTCATCTATGTATCTATCTATCATATAGTACCTTTCTATCTATCTATCTATCTATCTATCTATCTATCTATCTATCGATTGTGCAATTCATATTTCATATTTACGTGATGTTTCTCATTCTATTAGTGCTATATTTCTATTTTATAAATCACCTTTCATGCCCATCTCTCTGCCTACCTAATCAGTAGTATTCGAGTTGGCATGACATCCAGTTCTGCAGTCTTTGCTCACAGTGTTTTCCAGGGGTATCACTGCCTGTGCCAGAACTGCATTGTATGCTCAGACACTTCAAGCTGCAGTGATGTTTCCAGTGCCAGTGCTTTACCAGGTTCATAATAATAATGTTTTATGTATATAGCACCTTTCCCATGCTCAAGGCATTTCTCAAATGGTGAGCTGCAGTGTAGCTGGCACCACTGTGTGTGTGCTCATATACAGTAGTTATGCTGCCAGCGCCAATGGTGCAGTGTGCAGATTCAATTGTGTTTCTCTCACACCTATGATGCCCGCTATCAGGTTTTCCCATGTAAAGCTCTTACTGATTGCACACCCGATAAACTGTGTCATTAACAGTGTCACTCTCAGTATCGATGCCACAGCATGTTTGCATACTCCTGGCACTGCCACTAGTGCGAGTGTGATATTGTCTTCTCACACCGTGAGCTGCAGTTGTGTTGGTACCACCCATACTGCTGTGCCATGTCCTGTCACTGCTGGCACCATTCTAACTTGCGGTGCCGCAGTGCCATCTCACACTCTCTTATTTATCTCACTCTCGTACTTGTGCTGCTAGTAATTTCATTGCAGTAGAGTTTTCTGACACTAGGAATGCCTTCTGCAGGGACTCGCACTGCTGGGTTCTTTTCTTCTTCAAGTGTAATGCAAGCCCAAAAACAAGCCACATCACAGTGACATTGGGGGACAAAGCACGTGTAACATTAGAGACAAATGTGGCACTTAGCTCCGCTTTCAATGCTGATTTAAAGCCTTTAAACAAGCAGCCAGGAAGTCAGTTGTGAACGGTAGGTGGCACCACTGTGCCCCCAAACCCCAGACACACAAGACCCGACACAACCCTGGGTTTAAAATAAAGGATTTGTAATCCTGCCAATTCAATTCTAACAATCACCAGAGCCAATATACAGACTTTAAGTGATCTCTCTATCCCTCCTTCTGTCCTCCTGTTGAGCTGTTTTAAGCTGAACCTGGGTATACTGCAGGTGGCACATCATGGCTTGTTGGAAGCATTATTGCATAATATAGAAAACAGGGAGATCCTCCCTCAGCAGTGCCCTCTACTATCAACCAAAGACAAATACAGAACTGCGCTTCTGGACTCCAATTCCCATCAACCTCTGAGGGTGTCTGCACTGGGACTGTTGGTGAGGAACACTGCCACCTACAGTGGTGCTTGAAAGTTTGTGAACCTTTTAGAGTTTTCTATATTTCTACATAAATATGACCTAAAACATCATCAGATTTTCAATCAAATCCTAAAAGTAGATAAAGAGAAACCAGTTACACAAATGAGATAAAAATATTATACTTGGTCATTTATTTATTAAGGAAATGATCGAATATTACATATTTGTGAGTGGCAAAAGTATGTGACCCTTTGCTTTCAGTATCTGCTGTGACCCCCTAAATGTTTCCGGTAACTTCTGATCATTCCTGCACACCGCCATTCCTCCGTACAGAACAGCTTCAACTCTGGGATGTTGGTGGGTTTCCTCACATGAACTGCTCTCTTCAGGTCCTTCCACAACATTTCGATTGGATTAAGGTCAGGACTTTGACTTGGCCATTCCAGAACATTCACTTTATTCTTCTCTAACCGTTCTTTGGTAGAACGACTTGTGTGCTTAGAGTCGTTGTCTTGCTGCATGACCCACCTTCTCTTGAGATTCAGTTCATGGACAGATGGCCTGACATTTTCCTTTAGTATTCTCTGATATAATTCAGAATTTATTGTTCCATCAGTGAGGGCAAGCCGTCCTGGCCCAGATGCAGCAAAACAGGCCCAAACCCCTGATACTACCACCACCGCCATGTTTCACAGATGGGATGAGGTTCTTATGCTGGAATGCAGTGTTTTCCTTTCTCCAAACATAACACTTTTCATTTAAACCAAAAAGTTCCATTTTGGTCTCATCCGTCCACAAAACATTCTCCAATAGCCTTCTGGTTTGTCCACGTGATCTTCAGCAAACTGCAGACGAGCAGCAATGTTTTTTTTAGAGAGCAGTGACTTTCTCCTTGCAACCCTGCCATACACACCATTGTTGTTGAGTGTTCTCCTGATGGTGGACTCATGAACATGAACATTAGCCAATGTGAGAGAGGCATTCAGGTGCTTAGAAGTTACCCTGGGGTCCTTTGTGACCTCGCCGACTATTACACGTGTGCCTTGCTCTTGGAGTGATCTTTGTTGGTCGACCACTCCTGGGGAGGGTCACAATGGTCTTGAATTTTCTCCATTTGTACACAATCTGTCTGACTGTGGATTGGTGAAGTCCAAACTCTTTAGAGATGGTTTTGTAACCTTTTCCAGCCTGATGAGCATCAACAACTCTTTTTGTGAGGTCCTCAGAAATCTCCTTTGTTGGTGCCATGATACACTTCGACAAACATGTGTTGTGAAGAGCAGACTTTGAAAGATCCTGTTCTTTAAATAACACAGGGTGCCCACTCACACCTGATTGGCATCCCATTGACTCGAATTTCACTTTCAAACTAACTGATCACCCGTGAGGTTCACATACTTTTGCCACTCACAAATATATACACTAGCCATGTGCGCCCCACTACGTTGCGTGTGTTAAAGTTGTCTGTGAAGGGCTCCCTGTTTAAACGCGGCTGCCAGTCGTGAACTGGGCTCTTCGTCGCACAGCATTATGATTTATTATAAGGGAAACAAAATTACAAAAGAAAACCCTTGGACACTGATTCGATAGGAACGGCCTACCGGAATCACTGTCGAATAGTAATATGTGGTGGTGTAGGAGCATTTCTGCTTCTGTCTGTTCACAGTCCGTCTCGTTTTCACGACGCTGTCGTTTACTCTCACGATGTTTTCTCAACCTTTCTCCAGTCTCGCAGGTTGCTTTGTGGCAATCCAAAGAGTAAGGCAATATACACGGAGCAATGGTTATTAAAAGGGGGACACATAGGTATCCAGGCTCTTTAAAGCATAAATAGGGATCACTTCACTGACATGTGAGCAAGCTACGGTACAACTGTGAGACGCGCAGCACTCGCCGGCTACTAACGTAACAATAATAATTTCCGGAATGTGCTGTTACGTTGTCATTCATTGTACCCACTGTCTTTCTTTCAGTCATATGTTACGTAGGCACGTACCTTTTATCTTCGGCAATCTCATTCTGTAACCAGGCCTCAGGAGCTAACCAGCGTAACACTGTCCGCCACCCCTTTCATAATTCATTGTTGACATCCGTGAGTAAGAACAACGTACTAAACTGGAAGGTGGTCTACACATGCGTGGAATTCGCGGACAAACAAAGATCAAGATCTAAATGAAGATTATATATAAAGATTAGTTAATTTAAAGCACAACAATTTGTTTAGTTTGAATGTCTGTGTTTTGAGGTGTGACTGGAGTACTGCAGTCTTCAGTAGTATAAGCCTGGAGGAGATTCTTAATGCAGTGCCTATGTTTTAGCTGTCTCTCTACTGCCATCTAGTGCTTCTTCTTCTAATTCATTCACGGACAAACAAAGATCAAGATCCAAATGAAGATTATATATAGAAATTCAATCATTTTCCTTAATAAATAAACGACCAAGTGTAATATTTCTGTCTCATTTGTTTAACTGGTTTCTCTTTATCTACTTTTAGGACTTGAGTGAAAATCTGATGATGTTTTAGGTCATATTTATGCAGAAATCTAGAAAATTCTAAAGGGCTCACAAACTTTCAAGCACAACTGTATTAATCTGAACTGATTAATTGAACTGCTCCCGACCTCCAGCTCTCATCAGTCCATTAGTCCTTCCAGTATCCCAGCCAGGATGAGAATTATAAAGCATCCCGGCTGGGTAATGTCTACAATCAGGGTATCCTTCTAATATGGCTGCCCATCCATCCTCCTGGGCACTTACACACTATATCAACTGTCATGGGCACCCACGGCTATTACCCTGCCAGGACACCAGTTGGATGGAAGGACAATGGAGAGAGAGAGAGCATCCACAAGGCACTACCTTTCCTGGGACGCTAGAGGGTAGCCCTCCTAGGCGGCTGTAGCTCCACAAATTCCCACAGGGCATGCTGGGAGCTGGAGTTTGGGACAGCCCTGCTGGGTTTTGTGAGAGCCACCAGGGGGAGCTGCAGAGTCCTACATTGGACCTCCACCACACCTGGGAGGGATTGCAGGTAACACTGATGAGCCACCCGGGAGTGGAATAAAAGGAGCCGCCTCACTCCACTTGAGGAGCCAGAGTCGGGCGGAAGAGGACGAAGCTCGCCAGGAGGCATGGGGGCTGACAGAAAAGTAAAAGAGAAAAGAAGAGGAGGGGATTTTGTGCTTTGAAACCATGCTGTGAAGGTGGGAAACGAGGGAAAGCGTTTCCCACAAGAGAAACTAAAAGCGTGTGTGTGTTGAACTTGTGCCCTGCATCTGTCTGTGTCAGGTTTGGCAAGCAGGAGCCAACATAATCAAACTGGGGGTCTCTGCTACAGTGGGAATAAGACAGCTTACCTGCCTGAGGTTCAGGTTCGGTCTCTTCAGCTTTATCCAGGTGGCTTGGTTTGAAGAAAAGGTCAAAGGTTGGATAACGTGATGAATTTCCACGATTCAGTTGTTACCTCACTGAGACACCGTGGACAGTGTTAGCAACAGTGAGTAGTAAGCCCCGCCCAGCCCATTATCATATTATTAAATTATTTTTTACGTTTGTCCAACAAGTGACAGAACTCCATGTGCGGTCTGCTCTCTCTCTCTCTCTCTCTCTCTCTCTCTCACAGGATCCGGAAATTTCTGGCAATTTCTCTTTGGATGTTTTAAGACCTTCTTGTTTTACAGTTCATGTATAAGGTGGTCCAGATCTAATTACGCAATTTTCATTACGCTATAACATATTAAGTTTATTACATAGAAAATCACCCAAAAAGTCCAAGTGTGCGAACTGACGGCATGAAGAATCGTCTTTGTTCCAAACTGGAATCGTCCCTGCATAAATCAAAGTCATCCAGATGATCTGGATCTGCATAATTAGATCTGGACCACCCTGTAGTGACTCGCATTCGCACTAAAAGCTAAAATACGTTTACAGTGAGCTACATGAGCACATCTGGAAATAAAAGAGCAATCACACTAAACTTCCATAACCAATTAAAATATAAATCCCGGTGATGTGCTTATTATTGATGAAGTCTGGCGTACCCCATAGTTGGCACCACCCTGGCTAGAGTTATTGGTTAGATTAGGGGGACTCAAAGTAGAACCCCTGGCATTGGCATTTGATAAAGCCACACCCTGTAGACAGGGACCACCAGAGGTTTTTGGGGGAATTGATTGGCTGGCACTCCAGATGGCGCAAAGGCTGCTCTGCCTGATCACGCATTGCTTTTTGTTGACACTGGTGGCAGTGCCAATGCGGATCAGTTTTCTTACCCAGTGAGTTACTGAATGTTGTTCTTCAACAACAACAGCCTTTATTTCTTTTCATACAAATAATGGAGCTCAAAGTGCTTTACATAATTAAGAATTAAAATAAGGGAACACTAATTAACATAGAATAGAAGTAAGGTCCAATGGCCAGGGAGGACAGAAAAAACAAAAAAACTCCAGACGGCTGGAGAGAAAAAATAAAATCTGCAGGGGGGTCTGAGGCCACGAGACCACCCGGCCAGCCCCCTCTAGGCATTCTACCTGACATCAATGACCTCAATCAGTCCTCATGGTATTCAGGGTTCTCATGGAAGAACTTGATGATGACGGTCACGTGGACTTCTGGCCTTTAATCCATCAATGTAGGGACATCACGGTGCTTTGATCAGGTGGTGGGGGCGCAGATCAACACCACAGAAAACCGGAAAAAGAACAGAAAAGAAAGTAGGGGTTAGCAGGGATTGCGGAGCCACCATGAATAATAATGATAATTAATTGAATATACCAGAGGTTCTCAAACTGTGGGGCGGGACTCCTAGGGGGCGCGAAGATGTGAAAAAAAGAAATCAAGAATCGAAAATATGAAAAATAAATCTATTGAAACCAAAACAAATTAACTTAAACTCCATTCTGATACTAGAAAAATAAATATAGAGTTAGATAAATGTCGATAAAAGTTAAGTAGGTATAATAAAATATGCATCTATGATATATCATTAATTAAAAAAGAACAAATTGGTATTAGTGGGCTTCTTTCAAAAAAACGTTAGGGGGGGCAATTTAAACTGTTATGAAAACTCGGGTCGCAAATACTTAAAGGTTGAGAAACGCTGGAATATACAGAGCATCAGGATTACACTATGATGAGATTATGAGAAGGCCATGTTACAGTAATGTGTTTTTAACAGTTTATTAAAGAGCTCCGCCGTATCAGCCTGGCGAATTCCTGTTGGCAGGCTATTCCAGATTTGAGGTGCCTAACAGCAGAAGGCCGCCTGCCCGCCTCGCCACTTCTTTTAAGTTTAGCTTTTGGAATTCTAAGGAGACCTTCATTTGAAGATCTAAGGTTACGATTTGGAGTGAAAGGTGTCAGACATTCTGAGATATAAGATGGAGCAGATTATTAAAGACTTTATAAACCACTAGCAAAATACCCGTGCTTCACAGCGGCGAAGTACTGCCTTAAAATTTTTATTAAGAAGAAAATTAAACCTTTTTAAACTGAGGGAAAATATCCCAATAATGATTTGTTAAGGATCTCTTTGTATACCACATTGTGAGTTCGGCCCTCCAGTTGTAATCTGACCAAGCTGTGCGCTGAGCTTACTCTTGAGCATGTAACGTACAGTCGGCCATGTGAACAGTAATCTTGTCTCAAATCTCACAGCTTGGATTGCTGCTGTCATAATCGGTTTGAGTTTCATGGTTTGTTTCAATTACGACAGTATTTGTAGGACTTGTATTGAAGAGAAATTCAGCATCTGTCAAGCGTTGTAAGCACACAACCAGTTTCATCGATAACTTCACATCCAGCTTTTGAGAGTTTAAACATTCATAAACATCAAAGTGTCCACTACTGAAATCGTCACCCGTCAATCTAAGATGTTTAAGAGGCATTGGCGGTTGTCGAAAGGTGTAAAATATTTGGCCATTTCAGTACACTTGAAAGCGACAACCGAACAATTCAGCGGCAGCCATCAACTCACATGCAGATCCATAGGTGAAGGGCTTAAGCATTTGACTCTTCTAGTGCTCCTGTGTAGTCTAATTATCTCCTGTACGTCATCAGTCCACACCTTGAACCTGTGCCAGTCATTCAATACATAAGACACAATGGATATCAAGAGTGAGCCTGATATGGCCGTGCAATATGTAACACAGAGAATGGAAAAGGCAGGTGGCATCTCCGGGCATGGAAACCACTCAGTAAGTGACAGTTCTTTGATCGATGGTGATCACCTCGATAGACATGTTAATGGGGGTACAGTTGGAATGATAAAGGAAATGGGGACCTGAACAATGTAAAGTAAGTCTAAAATACCTACACAATAACTATAATCGTAATAAATGAACAATAAAACAGCGGAGAAGCCGTGGATTAAATAAAAAGGCTGTAGTTATCAGCAGGGAGACGGGAATCACATGGTGAAGCAAGGAAGGGAATGAAGAGACCGGGCGACAGACGGCCTTATATAGGCAGGCAGCCAACAACGTGGGAGGCGTTGGGATGGGGGACCCGGCGCCTCACACAGTGACCGAGCTGCAGGCTATGGACGTATATATGTACGTAAGTAGGATTCAGTTAGCGTTGGGAACCCGCGTACCAAATTTCTTGAAGATATCACTCCTTGCTATTTTCGTTATACTGCGATGGTTGTTTCCTAAGCCTTTGTTATAAAATGAACGACAGTATCTTCTCCGTCGACAGGCTTTTGTACAACGTCATCTGTATTCGGGGATCTTTCTTCTTGATTTCTGAATTCCTTTCTCACCGTTTCCCATTCCTATTCTTACACCGCCGTATGCTACGGCGGGCATCCCTAGTTTTAATAACCTCATTATATCCATCATTGCCAATCATTAACATCATTAGTTGACCATAATGAGAATATTTTGAAAATACTTGTTCTGTATGTTGTGTCTTCAGAGCTGGATTAAGTGTGTTTAGCACAGACAGCAGTGATGCCCCCCTCTAGCTACCGCAATCCAGACCATCCAGGTAGGGACGACAAGTCCAGTCTTCAAGTCAGTTGGGATGACGCCCGTAAATAGGAATTGTAGGTAAAGAGGACTATTTAAAGATATTCATTATATTTCCGTTTCACTAAAAGCTGTCATGTTGCTTCGCTTTCGATGTATTTTATTAATTTAAATCATACAAAGCTCACCATCTTTTAAAGGTACATATTTACCTTGAATTTTAAATATTAACTCCTCAAAACAATTAAAGGACCCATTTTTCACATCAATGGCACTTGTGGGCTGTTGATCTGCTCAGTTCAGTAGCAGAGGGGCTTGTTCATCAGTTTCAGCTACTTTAGTGCACTAGAGGGGGGCAACAATGAAACGACCCCCAAAACAGGAATGAATGGGTTAACCGGTGGAGGGAGGCCACTGACATTTTTCCCTCCTCATCAGTTTTGTCACTCGTTTTGTATTTGTCTACGGTCAGTGTCACTACTGGTAGCATGAGGCCATACCTGGACCTTACAGAGCTGGCACAGGTGGTCCAACTTCTCCAGGATGGCACATCAATACGTGGCATTGCCAGAAGGTTTGCTGTGTCTCCCAGCACAGTCTCAAGGGCATGGAGGAGATTCCAGGAGACAGACTGGCAGTTCCTCCAGGAGATCTTGACAGGGCCCCTCGTAGAAGGTCCTTAACCCATCAGCAGGACCCACCGGTATCTGCTCCTTTGGGCAACAGGATGAGCACTAGCAGAGCCTACAAAATGACCTCCAGCAGGCGGCCGGCCGGCCGCTGATGTGAATGTCTCTGACCAGACAATCAGAAACAGACTTCATGAGGGTAGCCTGAGGGCCCGACAATGTCCTCTACTGGGCACCGTAGAGCTCGACTGGCATTTGCCATAGAATACCAGAATTGGCAGGCCCACCACTGGCACCCTGTGCATTTCACAGATGAGAGCAGGTTCACCCTGAGCACATTTGACAGACGGGAAAGGGTCTGGAGAAGCTGTGGAGAACATTATGCTGCCTGTAACATCGTTCCGCATGACCAGTTTGTTGGTGGTCAGTGATGGTCTGGGAAGGCATATCCATGGAGGGACGCACAGACCTCTACAGGCTAGACAACGGTGGGCACCTTGACTGCTATTAGGCATCAAGATGAAATCCTTGGCCCTATTGTCAGACCCTATGCTGATTCCTCCTGGTGCACGACAATGCCTGGTCTCATGTGGTGAGAGGATGAAGGAGTTGATACCATTGACTGCAAACCCCCCCCACCCACCTCAATCCAATAGGACACCTCTGGGTGGGACATTATGTTTGTGTCCATCAGACACCTCAGACTGTCCAGGAGCTCAGTGATGCCCTGGTCCAGATCCCCAAGGACACCATCCGTCATCTCATTAGGACATTGTCGGGCATTCATACAAACTACTGAGGATGATTGTGAGTTACTGCAATGACATTTCATCCAAATGGACTCGCCTGCCTGCCGTATTAT
Organism: Polypterus senegalus; assembly: GCF_016835505.1. NCBI lineage: Eukaryota > Metazoa > Chordata > Cladistia > Polypteriformes > Polypteridae > Polypterus > Polypterus senegalus. The sequence continues at coordinate 334,611,649 of NC_053154.1, forward strand.
TTTTTCCATTTGATTTTCGGGTGTCCCTCTCTTGGTTGATCCTTTTCATTTCCATCCTTTTGTCCCTCACACATCACTACATCGGTCCATAGCAGTAGAGACAGCCAGCAGGATATTTTTCCCCATTGAGATCTGATGGGTTTTCAAAGTGGTCCTTGAATATTTTTGAGCAGGTTATAACTATAGAACTTGAGCAGCAGTTTTAGAAGTAACTGAAGTCTTTCTTAATTTTCTTCAGTGGAATGTTAAAAGTAATAAATGAAGACTACTAACACGGCCCGATTCCTACTGAGTTTCTCACCCCTCAAGAGTGTATTTTTCTGAGAGTGTCTTGTAAACAGACGTTGCTATAACTTGATATTCTCAAATTGTGAATTTGAGGTCCAAAGTACTTCACTGTCCCCAGTCCTGTCTCCAAGCAAAAGGGGGTGGCGGGGCCGCATTTACAACTTCACCTTGGGCAGCAAAAATCTTCGAATCGGCTCTTAATTGGACTGGTCTCATAACACAGAGGGACTGGAGGAGAAAGGACACAGCCGGCTCTTCCTCCTTAGAAGACTGCGTTTCATTAATGTGAGAAGCAAAGTGACGTCCTTCACATTTTCTACAACTCTGTGATGGCCAGCGTGGTGTGCTGGGCTGGTAACATCACTTCAAGTGAGGACCACCAAATCAACAAGCTGATTAAAAAGGACAGGCTCAGTTACAGGACGCACTTTGGACCCCCAGGAGGCCGTAACCAGGGAGAGAATTAAAACTAAACCGAGTGCCATTATGAACAACGCAGCACACCATCGCTCTGTGAGACAACAACACTGAGGACATTCAGCCATCAAATCAGTCAGCAGATGTGTATGTAGAAATGTAATGAGGAGCTCCTTTATACCAACGGGCCTGTATAGCGCCTCACTGGGATTGGCACTGCCAAGCCAGACGTTTTCTTTCTTTTAAATGATGTTGGTGTGTGTTCAGATTATAGTGTGTGTTTATTTATTTATTTATCTATCTATTTATGTAATTATTTATTCAAACACTGCCCGGGGTTTGTTTCCTGCCTTGTGCTCTGTGTTGGCTGGGATTGGCTCCAGCAGACCCCCGTGACCCTGTAGTTAGGATATAACGGGTTGGATAATGGATGGATGGAAGGATTTATTCAAACAGCTCCTATAAAAAGACAAATTTCTCCCTGGGACAAGTTCTGTCTATCCATCCATCTGTGATTTGGGGCTGCTTTACTGCCTTTGTGGGGCTGGATGCCTTGCCATCACCAAGGTGAAAATGAATTCTCAGGTTTATCAGGGTTGACTGATAGAAGTTGACTGGCACAGTAAGACAATGGCCCAAAACGTCAAAATGACACTACAAGTACAGAATGGGTTAAAAAAAAGAAAAGAAAAGAAACTCCGAGTCCACTGGAGATGCTGCGGAAAGACCACAAGAGAGCCGTTCACACCACACGTCCTAATGAGGCTGAGCTGGCGCCGTTCTGTTAGGGACGGTGACCCAGAATTCTTCACGTGTGATCTGCAGAGACTAGAAGTGCCTGTCTGTGAGAGGCAAGAGTGGCATTTAAGTGGGGCGACCGTCCCTGGCCCCGCGCCTAAGGGGGCCCCGCTTTTGAGGTCCGCGTGTCCCGTTCGAGCGGATTTGTCCATTTTAATCAAGCCCGCATGTTATCTTGCAAACATTTAGCGGATTACTGCAATGAGAATATCCGGTGTATGTTAACATTATTTTTATTAAATTCGCGCGCAACGTTATACAGTCCACACATTGGGTAACAGCGTTTTACGTAACCGGCCCCGCGTGGGGATTGGTCAGCCCTATTGGCCCCGCCCACCCCTAAGGCCGCTGCTGCCCAAAGATATTAAACTTTTTACTTTTTCCAGGACACCCTGTGATTGTCCCTTAAAGACGTAGAGAAAAGCCAAGCAAAATGACACCTTTTATTGGCTAACTAAAAGATTACAATATGCAAGCTTTCGAGGCAACTCAGGCCCCTTCTTCAGGCAAGTTGCCTGAAGAAGGGCCTGAGTTGCCTCGAAAGCTTGCATATTGTAATCTTTTAGTTAGCCAATAAAAATGTCATTTTGCTTGGCTTTTCTACATTCATAATGGCTAACACGGTACAACAACCTTAAAGACGTGAAAGGTCAGAACTGTTAGTGCGTTGTTATTGTGGACATATTGTGCTTGTCTCTACTTGTGACTTTAATGGAAATCGGTTCACATTTTCTATTATTATTATTACTAGTAACACATTTTATGTCTATAGCGCCATTCCCATTATGACCAATTCATGCAGAAAACGCGTTTGTTCTTGCGCAGTCTTTACATACTTTGTCTTGCCACTGTACTAATCATGGCATCAGTGCCACTACTGGCCTAGTTGGCATGGGGGGCACCGCTGCTCCTGTCTGTCCCTTTCCCCAGCTCGCTACCAATTCGAGTGTCACAGCGGCTTGAAGGCGCCTTATCTGCGAAGCGGGGCCGTGGGGTGGCTAGGGTTAATCGCTAGAACGACACCTTCGTTCCGCTTCGACCTTCATCTCCTCCCCGCAAAGGAAGCGCTCGAGTGAGCAAGACGGGAGTCGCGTCGACGTGCGGAAAGCGGAGTGCCGACATGAAAATTCAGGCGACTCCCAAAGTGACAGCCTGGCCGCCGGTGTCTGCCTGGCACACGAACACCGCGGTAGGGGCTTTACTGCTCGCCGTGGTGACGCTCCTGCTGATCCGGCAACTTTTAAAACAGCGGAGACCAAGAGGCTTTCCTCCGGGGCCGTCACGTTTGCCTTTAATTGGGAACGTCCTGTCACTCGCCTCCGAACCACACGTCTTTATGAGGAAACAAAGTGAAAGACACGGGCAGGTAGGCGATGACGAGGTGGCGGCTGGGGCGGTGAGGGGTAGGGTTTCGGGGGGGGGTCTGGTCGAGTAAGCTGCATGAATATTATTGTGCCGTGAGAGATACGAGGATGGCAAAGGCACACTTTGTTTACTTTGAGGGCAAACTTTCACCTTAGTCGCCACGCTCGAGCGCCCTCTGCAGGTTAATTTCAACACACACCGTCTCGTAGTCCAGTTTCGGTAATAAAGCGCCCTCTGCTGCTTGTTTGACAGAACGGATCGATCACATGCTCTCCTTGTAAACTTTAATAATAAAGTTTTATTGAAATTGAGTTGGAATAAAACTATTACGGTTTTCTTAAAGAACTGCGGACTCGTCAATCGTAATTCGCCTTCTATTCTCCCGTCTCCGCAGGAGGCAGTTGTACATTCTGGTGGGCCGCAGTGGCTTTAACCAATTTCTGAATAAGAAACCATTTATTTACTTCTAACGCAGCATGTGTTACGGGCTTATTCTTAGTTACGTACAGGGTGGTCCAGATCTAATTATGCAGATCCAGATCGTCTGGATGACTTTGATTTATGCGGGGACGATTCCAGTTCGGCGCGATCATGTCGTCAGTTCGCACACTTCTCGATGGTCCGGGGTTTTTTGGGTGATTTTCTATGTAATAAACTTAACAAGTTATAGCGTAATGAAAATCGCATAATTAGATCTGGACCACTCTGTATATTGCCTGCTTTAGTTTTAAACAGCGGTATTCGAATTTGAATGGTCTCCTCTTGTTACTTTCTCGCTGGGAAAGTCTTGTAATCGTCCAAAAATTCTATTTCGAGATTTTGATGAATCTTGACGTTTTAGACCTTCCATAATCCGAATATACCATTTTTGTAATTATGTCTGTCTCTCTATAAACACGATAACATTAGGACGCTTTCACTTAGGTCAACCGTATTTTGCATACAAATATTCGGTAAAAATTTGTAAATTTCTACCAACTTTTGAGCTATTTCCGCTGACCGGAAGTTGTACTTTACCTTTGATTCATGCAGCTGCAGAGTCCGATTTATTCAACTTTACTTTTATAATAATCGTTCAATGTATTATTGACTTGATTTGTTGTTGATGGTTCATTAATATACATTATATAAAAATATAATTCTTGTCTTGCGGTTTACTCCTCAAATATCCATCCCCATATCTGAGTATATGAGAATGTCGAGGGGAGAAGACTCGAGATTTTATTTTAACCAGCCATCAGTTAATAATGAGGTGCTAAAGGATAAAGAAGCCAGAAGCTCGACAGCGTACGGCCTTCCATTTAAAGCTGAGTCCGTGCCTTATGAAATATCTGTTTGAATAAAATGTTCTGTAATGTAATAAATGAGAGAGAGAGAAGGGACAGACCATTGGGTACAAATCACACTATGATATAAAAATTCTCAGAAAGTGAAAAATCTGCAATGTGATCGAGATTTGCTTTGGAAGAATGAGTGCCTTACCAAGCCACAGAATTAAATGCCAGGCTTCATGTTTTCTGTTTTACCTGCATTGTTATCACTCTTTAATTTAATATTGTTTTTTAATTAGTATGCTGCTGCTGGGGTATGTGAGTTTCCCCTTGGGGTTAATAAAGTATCTATCTATCTATCTATCTATCTATCATATAGTGCCTTTCACATTTATCTATCTATCTATCTATCATATAGTGCCTTTCACATCTATCTATCTATCTATCATATAGTGCCTTTCACATCTATCTATCTATCTTATCTATCTATCATATAGTGCCTTTCACATCTATCTATCTATTATATAGTGCCTTTCAGATCTATCTATCTATCATGATCTGCTGACCCGGCTACTAATTATAAAATAATAATAATGCTTTACATTTATGTAGCGCTTTTCTCGCTATACGCACATCACATGATGATGCAGATGACCTAAAGCATGGGAAAGGCGCTATATAAATAAAATGTCTTGTTATTACTATTTACATAGTGACATTCTGCGCCAGTGCGCTCGCCACACGTCAGCTGTTAGGCGGTGAAGTGGTGAGAGATTGAGAGCCAATAAGAGACAGGGGCTCAGAATGACCAGGCCGTGGTGGGCAGTTTAGCCAGGACATCAGGATACCCCCTTACTTTTCACGAAGGGATCTTTAATGATCACAGGGAGTCGGGACTTCGGCTTTACGTCTCATCCGAAGGACGGAGCCATTTTTACAGCTCATTGTCCCCATTATCACAGGGTAAGCGCCCCCTGCTGGTCGCACCAGCACCAATCCCAGCAGAACCCCCAGCTTTTCCTGGCTGGACTCCCATCGATTGATTGGCAGTATTCTCATTCCCGTGGGTCTGTATCTTTGTTTTTATATTTTCGCTGCTGTATGCTTCTGAATTTCCCCCCTTGGGATTAATAAAACTTTATCAAATCTAATCCAAGCACTGGCCGGGTCTTCACGTGCTGATGACCTGTTCTGAAGTTCAGGTGGAGTGGCTGCCAGTATTTTGGTTAAACTGATCGGTACGACAAACCCGCAGAGTCCTCCAGGTCGCCTGGCTTTGCAGCGGGGACTCCAAAGTTCAGTGCTGGGCTAGCGCGGTGGCTGCAGGCTTTCGTTCGTCTCAAAAAGCGGTGGGTCGCTCGTGTCTCGTCAACCTAATTGTTTAGCGGGCCTTTTACTGTTTGTTTTGGGGTTTTTTTGCCTCCAATTCTGCATTCAGAAAAGTGACGCAGAGTGTGCATTCGGAAGAAATGGAGAAACGGCTTTTCTTTGTCATCATTTTTAACGCATACATTTGTTTTTACCATTTTTATCTCAATTCGCCTTAGTTGCTCCTTAAATTGTATTCAGATGCTGACATTTAGTCGCGATGGGTGGATGAAGCCCCTTGAAGCTTCTGAAGGTTCTTCCCGATTGTGCCAGAAGACGATCTAAAAATTAGTGACGTCGGGTGGGTTACAGAAATCCTAGCCGACGTGGCTGGACACGGCCCGAGTGACCGTCACATTTGTTGATGGCAGAGTCGCAATCGGACAGGCGCGCTAAAACGACAAAAGTCCAAGAACGCCCTGCGTGTTCATCTTGACCATTCGTTGCTGTTATGAATATTGTAGCACCGCACCGATGCCCACCTGCGCCGAATGCCAACGGACCCTCAATCTTTACGTCACTCACAATCTTCAGACGGAGCGCGTGCTGCTGCTGCCGCCTGTCAATAGAAGTCATTTTCAAACATTCCCTTATATTACAGTTTATGTTTACGTATGGTAGCGCGGTAGGTAGCGCTGCTGCCTCGCAGTTAGGAGACCCGGGTTCGCTTTGCATGTTCCCCTTTCGTGGTTTCTCTCTGCGTGGGTTTCCTCCCACAGTCCAAAGACATGCAGGTTAGTTGCATGGCGATTCTAAATTGTCCCTGGTGTGTGTGTGAGTGTGCCCTGCGGTGGGCTGGCACCCTGCCCGGGGTTTGTTTCCTGCCTTGCGCCCTATATTGGCTGGGATTGGCTCCGTGACCCTGTAGTTAGGATATAGCGGGTTGGATAATGGATGGATGGCTGATTACTTATTGTAAATTGGGGATGCTCCCTAGAACATTAAGGAACGGGAATAGATATATGGCTGACCTGTAAGTGAAGCACTTGATAATTTAATTAGTACAGTTTTCTTTAAATAACTCTTTCTGTGTCACGTTCAACTGTATTGGAATCATATACTGTATAACAGAACCCAAAGAATATGACACCGGCCCTGACGGAGTTCATTTGAGACATTGGCAGGCTTGCTGTTTTTCTAGGCTCCCCTGCCGCTGCTGCTCATTTGTGTGTCTTAATGCCAACCAAGAGTGCTGGCGACTCGTTCCCTAGGCTGATGTGACAATTGCAGTCATGATGTGACGATTGCGATGTAAACAATAAGAATCCATCGAAGCCACCGCCGATTCATAATTAGGTGACAACGTTTTCACGTATGGGGGATTTTTCCTGTGAGGCAAAGTGAAAGATTTGATTATTTTCTATCAGAATTTGGGGAATAATTTCCGTCAGGGGCAAACAGAATCCTAACGGGGTTTAGACAACGTGCTTGTGGAACATGGGCACACATAAGGGGGTTTAGAGCAGGGTTTCTCGACCTTTTTTCCAACCGTGGCCCCCTTTCGACCTCGTTTCCTTCCTGTAGCCCCCCAGAGGCTTACCAGTAGAAAGGTTTTGTTTGTAAATAGAACAAGTTTTATTATAACACAATAGAATTTATGACATTACAATGCAAATTAAATACAATAATTTCTTAATTTATAAAATACCAAAAATTATATTTTTAAGTATTTCTCGATTAATGTGACCCTTGTGCTTGATGACCAAAAACAGTTTTTTTTTTTTTTTTTTAATTCGTTTCTATTGCTGTGACGGATAACCGAAGATCACCTCAGTCCGTTATGTTAAGATGATTCCGCAGATTGGCTCAGTAAATAATTCACACCACTGAAACCTGATTCTGTATTACCTACCACGACACTGGGACGAATTTCACAAAACGAATGCGGGTAATTTAATTTCAGACACGGGGGTCTCACATATTTCTTTCAGTCAGATCGGTGTTGGTTAATATAGATGTTTTGCACGATTTGAGATGAAATCCCCCGTTAGAATATCTCCACAAAGATCATTGAAAGGCAAAGTTCAGGGACCTTCTTTGTTTTGGGGGTACTTGTGTACTAAACGGACAGGAAAAAAGGAAAACACAAGTGTTTTGACAAATTCATAACATGTTTATTGGGATAAACAGGCTCCGTGGGGGAGCTTTCACTGCCGTCCGTTTAGTACACAAGTACCGGATTTGGTTTTAACGAAATATGCACATTTTAAAAAGAAATTTTGCATTCTTTAATATTTTACAAAATGAGTCTATTGTAAATTTTGAATGTGCAGTTTTGATTGGAAAAGGTGCCAGTTGCGTACATAGGGGGCGGTCCGCCCCGTGCGGCACATTTTTGGGGGCGACATTATTGACCAAAACACTCAGTACAATTCGTGTATAAGCAGCAGGATTGGAAAAATATCACTCATGAATAAAATTAAAAGTCTTTTCCACAAATGCTTCAAAAATAATTTCCAGACTGTCTTTCTGTGACGGTATCAGACACAGCAGTTGAAATTTATGAGGCGATAACAAAAATAAACACGTAACATCACACCGAAATGAATTTCAAGGAAGATAAACAACTCATTTACAATTTAGAATTTCGTTTCGTTATCAATAACGAATGCGTTCTTGCTCTGCGCAGAAAACATCCCCTTTGTAGTATATTGTGAATTAAGGTTTTAAATAAAGTTGTTATTTACCACTGCGGTGGGCATGGCGGGGTTGTTGCCCGGGGTTTGTTTCCTGCCTTGCGCCCTGTGTTGGCTCCAGCAGACCCCCGTGACCCTGTACTTAGCATTTAGCGGGCTGGATAATGGATGCTATGAACCAGATAACCAAGGCGAATATACAGTATGAATAAATAAGGGGAGGAATAAGCAACAGTGAGTACTGGAGACGGGCGTCTTTTGTAAAGTTCTGTTTCATGTGCTTTCATAAATCAAAAGCTTTTCTGAGCTAGCCATCTGCCTTGCACTGAATCATTTACGGAAGCTTCCAGAACGAATAAAGAATATTACACCCACCTATCACTTGTACACAACACTGGTTCTGGTTTTCGCAGCGTAATTATATTAAACTAATAATTTGAACACGGCTTTATCAGTGCGTCTCTACAATATTCTTGTCTAGTTGATGCTTATAAGTAATTATATGTGAAAAATTATTGCTGTTTCTCTATATATAATTATGCAAAATGTACCTTAATTTTTCTCTATACGTAATTTTAATTTTCTAGTTAAACAGGTTAACATATTCAGATATGTTGGAGGGCGGCAAATTGAAGCAGCGCCCCGGCATGAACTCGAGCTACGCCACTGAAAGGTGCGTCCCTAATTTCAAGATAAACTCTGAAATTGGAAATAAAAGCTATTAAGCAATTATTTTTAACAGCAATCGTGAAATGAATGGCAAAAATACCTGTAATATTCATAGGAAGAACCAGCACTAACACTGCGCCAGTCGCGCACGTTTCCCGTGACACACGAAATGCTGAAATCACCCCAGGGTACCGCGCAGGGTGGGGGTGGGAGGAGTCTGGGAAAGGAAGTGACGTTGCCGCCACAGAGTGCGCTTGACGATTCATTCAACGGGAGGCGCGGTCACTTCACTTCTGTTTTCTTTTTTCCTCACGTCTCTGTTTCTTTCGCATCCCACTTTGTGGCCCCCCTTTTACGTAATTTTTACCTGTGGCCTCCCAGGTTAAGAACCCCTGGTTTAGAGAATGTGCCTTTAGTGGGCCAGAGCAGCAGTGGGAAACTTTTGGTGGTCTTTGGTTCAGTGGCTGCAGGTTTTTGCTCCAACCCGGTTGTTTAATCAGTAAACAGGCCTTGTCAATAATTTAATTCAATGGCTTCTTAGTGCCGTAAACTCTGCAATGTCAGCGCGTTCTTATATCGTAGAATTGTTTTTTCCTTTCTGAGGATAACATTCAAATGATTTGAAGTTGAAAGCAAACGTGCAGCTTGCACTCTTTAATATTGTTTTTTATCAGTATGCTGCTGCTGGAGTATGTGAATTACCCCTTGGGATTAATAAAGTATCTATCTATCTATTTGTTATATAGTGCCTATCTTCTATCTATCTATCTATCTATCTATCTATCTATCTATCTATCTATCTATCTATCTATTATATAGTGCCTTTCTCTATCTATCTATCTATCTATCTATCTATCTATCTATCTATCTATCTATCTATCTATCTAGTATATAGTGCCTTTCTATCTATCTATCTATCTATCTATCTATCTATCTATCTATCTATCTATCTATCTATCATATACTGCCTTTTATCTGTCTGTCTATCTGTCTGTCTGTCTGTCTGTCTGTCTCTCTATCTATCAGTCCTTCTGGGTATTTTATTAAAACACACAAATCCACAGGGTGTAAATGGAAACACACTAAATGGAGAGCTGCTGTTACTTTGGTCCTTTGCATCTTAATGCTAATAAGGAGCAGTCGGCTATTTTGACTAAAAATAAGAAATGAAGGGTTCAAAATGTTAACAAGCAGGACAACTGAAATGAAGCTGAAAAATGTCACGTGAGCAGTAAAGGCTTCTTCTCTGTCTACTCTATATTGCCAAAAGTATCAGGACGCCTGCCTTTACACACACATGAACTTTAATGACGTCCCATTCTTAATATGGAGTCGGCCCACCCTTTGCAGCTCTAATAGCTTCAACTCTTCTGGGAAGGATTTCCAGAAGGTGTAGGGTGAGTGTGTTGATGGGAATGTCTGACCAGGAGAGCGTTGGTGAGGTCAGGCGCTGATGTTGGACGAGAAGGTCTGACTCGCTGTCAGTCTCCGCTCAAATTCATCCCAAAGGTGTTTGTTCTGTCAGGTTGAGGTCAGCGCTCTGTGCAGCCCCACCAGACTCGCTCCTCCATTGCTTTCTAGGCCTTGCTTTTGCGCACTGGTGTGTGTGCCCAGTCATGTTGCCATCCTCAAACTGTACCCACAAAGTTGGGAGCGTGAAATTGTCCAAAATGGCTTCATTAGAGTTCTTTTGACTGGAAATAAGGGGTCAAGCCCAACCTCCCCACCATAAAAACTTTACCCTTGGCACAGTGCAGTCAGGCGAGTCCTGCCAAACCCAAACTCGTCCATCGGATTGCGTGATTCGTCCCTCCAGAGTTCACGTCTGCCCAGTGCCGGTGTGGTGGGCTTTACACCACTGCATCTGACGGTTTGCATTGCACTTGGTGATGCCAGGCTTGGCTGCAGCTGCTCAGTTTCCATGAAGCTCTCTCTGTCTCTACGCTGCACTGTTCTTAACTTTTGGGGGTCTGTAGCTATCGACTCTGCAGAAAGCTGGCGACTTCTGCCCACCTCAGCACGTGCTATCCCCGCTCTGTGATTTGGTGTGGCCTACCACTTCATGGCTGTTGTTCCCAGTTGCTTCCACTTTGTTATAATACCACTGACAGTTGACCAGGGAATATTTAGTAGCGAGGGTATTTCACGAATGGACTTATGGCACAGGTGGCATCCTATCACAGTACCAGGCTTGAATTCACTGAGCTCCCGAGAGCGACCCAAATGTTTGTAGAAGCCAGCAGTCTGCATGCCAAGGGGCTTGAGTTTATACACCTGGAACGCCTGCGGGTCCCAATACGTTTTGGCAATACAGTGTATGTAAAATCCAATGTCTGTATGTCTGTCCGCTTTTCACGACAGAACTACTTCACGGATTTAGATCGAGTTTTTTTTTCTAGAATTTGCTTGAATATTCCGGTTGATTTTGCACTAAGCGTCATAGTTTGCTAGCAGGACCCGCGCTAATCTGAGACCGAGGCTGCAGGTCAAGGGGAAGGGCAAGTGGGCAGGGCCGGATTAAGGTGGGTGGGTGCTATCGATGCTGCAGCATTAGGCCCAGATGAAAACAGACGAGAATTTTCCAGAAGCTGAACGGTTTTCCTTTGCTATATTAACATCAAAGTAATTCTTAGAATGAAATTTGGAGTCCGACTTTTGGACGCCTAGACACAGCGGTACTTATTATCCAGTTACTATTGTTCTCTGCGCTGACATAACTGTAACGTCGTTGTGTTTATTGTTAACCAAAGATTTCAAGTTAATGCTACCAATTTTACGTTAAACAGTTTACTTAGTAATTTAGCTGCGTTTTTTGCAATATCGTGGGGATTCTTGCCACTTTATTATTGTTCGGTAAGCGCCACGTAGTCAATTTGTCACCTTGTACAGTAAAAATCAACGGCTATTTAAAGGGTTATCTGTAAAGGTGAAACTAAAAGCCGGCCTGCGGGCCCAGCATGGATGTTTCGAATTTTTAAAATCCTCGACAGGATTCTGGTCTATTATGAAATTTAAATCGTGGACAAGTTGTTACCCTCAAGAGCCTGAACTGAGTCACCAATGTCTCTGCAAATTCATTTTTTCTTACTCTGTTTCGTAAGTGAATTGCGAAATTTTGTGTATTTCATTGTTAGGTTTTCCGCATTAAGTGCACTTTTCAGACAATTGCTATTGTTCCATAGTTTGATGTTCATCTCGAGTTGTTACGATACTACGTCGCTATTATTATTCATGTTCAATAAAGGCTGGCTGGTTGTGTCGCAAGCAATTAAGGCTCCTCGGTCGGTCTGAGTGCGCACGTACGGCGAGTGTCGGATGCACCAATGGCAAGAAAAAATCAGCATTTTCTGCGCTGCAGCATCAGGCCCAATTTCGTTTCAATCCGGCCCTGGAAGCGGGACGTCAGGAGTGGGGAGCCTTGCAGTGCCCGCCTCACTCACAGGCCAGCCTCCGTTCCAGTCGCTCTACCTCACCTTCTCTTAGCTAGCGACACCTTTTTGTGTATTGATTTTTAAAGTTTGTCCTGTTTCTCTACAACACGGCAGGGGACGGCTAATCTCTCTCCTTCTCTATATACAGTGGTGTGAAAAACTATTTGCCCCCTTCCTGATTTCTTATTCTTTTGCATGTTTGTCACACAAAATGTTTCTGATCATCAAACACATTTAACCATTAGTCAAATATAACACAAGTAAACACAAAATGCAGTTTTTAAATGATGGTTTTTATTATTTAGGGAGAAAAAAAAATCCAAACCTACATGGCCCTGTGTGAAAAAGTAATTGCCCCCTGAACCTAATAACTGGTTGGGCCACCCTTAGCAGCAATAACTGCAATCAAGCGTTTGCGATAACTTGCAATGAGTCTTTTACGGCGCTCTGGAGGAATTTTGGCCCACTCATCTTTGCAGAATTGTTGTAATTCAGCTTTATTTGAGGGTTTTCTAGCATGAAGCGCCTTTTTAAGGTCATGCCATAGCATCTCAATTGGATTCAGGTCAGGACTTTGACTAGGCCACTCCAAAGTCTTCATTTTGTTTTTCTTCAGCCATTCAGAGGTGGATTTGCTGCTGTGTTTTGGGTCATTGTCCTGTTGCAGCACCCAAGATCGCTTCAGCTTGAGTTGACGAACAGATGGCCGGACATTCTCCTTCAGGATTTTTTGGTAGACAGTAGAATTCATGGTTCCATCTATCACAGCAAGCCTTCCAGGTCCTGAAGCAGCAAAACAACCCCAGACCATCACACTACCACCACCATATTTTACTGTTGGTATGATGTTCTTTTTCTGAAATGCTGTGTTCCTTTTACGCCAGATGTAACGGACATTTGCCTTCCAAAAGTTCAACTTTTGTCTCATCAGTCCACAAGGTATTTTCCCAAAGTCTTGGCAATCATTGAGATGTTTCTTAGCAAAATTGAGACGAGCCCTAATGTTCTTTTGCTTAACAGTGGTTTGCGTCTTGGAAATCTGCCATGCAGGCCGTTTTGCCCAGTCTCTTTCTTATGGTGGAGTCGTGAACACTGACCTTAATTGAGGCAAGTGAGGCCGGCAGTTCTTGAGACGTTGTCCTGGGGTCTTTGTGACCTCTCGGATGAGTCATCTCTGCGCTCTTGGGGTAATTTTGGTCGGCCGGCCACTCCTGGGAAGGTTCACCACTGTTCCATGTTTTTGCCATTTGTGGATAATGGCTCTCACTGTGGTTCGCTGGAGTCCCAAAGCTTTAGAAATGGCTTTATAACCTTTACCAGACTGATAGATCTCAATTACTTCTGTTCTCATTTGTTCCTGAATTTCTTTGGATCTTGGCATGATGTCTAGCTTTTGAGGTGCTTTTGGTCTACTTCTTTGTGTCAGGCAGCTCCTATTGAAGTGATTTCTTGATTGAAACAGGTGTGGCAGTAATCAGGAAATTGAACTCAGGTGTGATACACCACAATTAGGTGATTTTTTAACAAGGGGGCAATTACTTTTCACACAGGGCCATGTAGGTTTGGATTTTTTTTCTCCCTAAATAATAATAACCATCATTTAAAAACTGCATTTTGTGTTTACTTGTGTTATATTTGACTAATGGTTAAATATGTTTGATGATCAGAAACATTTTGTGTGACAAACATGCAAAAGAATAAGAAATCAGGAAGGGGGCAAATAGTTTTTCACACCACTGTATATATAAAGTCCAACATCTGTCTGTCTGTATGTCTGTCCGCTTTTCACGAGAGAACTACTTAACAGACTTCGATCGGGTTTTCTTCTAGAATTTGCTTGAACGTTCCGGTTGATTTTGTGACTTCTCTCATCGCGCTAAGTATCAGAGTGAACTTGCAGGAGCGATATGTTCGCACTAATCTGATGGGGAGGGGAGGCGGGGCCTCAGGAGTGGGGCGGGGCCCTCCTCGCTGTCCTGTTTCACTACTACGTGGGCGGAGCCGCGGGGGGACAGCCATTTAAAAATTAAGGAAGCAACTGGGCTGGAATAGAAACTCGCGGCCCTCCGAGACCACTGGACTAGAGTGTCAGTGACACGTCAAAAGTCCCAGGACGTACAACAGAAAACGGTAATAACGTGGGGTTTGCCTAATTGTCCCAAGACAGGTTCCACACTTGTGGACTCCAGTTTTATTTCCGTATCTCCTCTGGATAAGATATGAGAGGTCGTTACGCATCCCCTTTCATACCACCAGGGACAGCACAAAGCTTTGGGACAGTCAGACCCCTGCAGGTGCTTTCCGTGATGTCATCAGTCAGGTGGTTGTAAATCTTCTTTGAACGGAAACCGAGATGAGCCTCAAAGCCCCGGCGTCGCACGTCCTGGCCCTAAGAATTAGTGATGAGACGCGGGTGCAAACGACACTGAATGGTAACGCAGGGCCGCTACTTTGATGTTTCATCCGTTTGTGTGCCAATCTACCGTGTAATAAAACACTAAGGTCTGCGTTTCCCAGTCCCTCGGAGCTATCTGATTGGTCAGGGTGGCTTTGGTGACGTGGCACTCGAGGAGGAGTAAAGGTACATCCTGAGAAAGTCGGAAAGTATAAAACCAGGATGGGAGGTGAGAAAGGAGCCTCAAAACTAATGACAGGGTCTGAGAAGATGGCGTGAAGGGATTGCGCTTGAGATCGGGTGGGCCGGAGAACATGCGGACAACGAGGAAAAGGCGCTGAAAGCACACGCAGGGCTAGAGAGATAGAACGTATTTTTCAACAGGGACAGGAACCATAACTCGTGGTATATAAAGGGCTTAACTCAGTGGTCTTCAGGTTCAATCCCGTGGACCACCTTTTGCTTTTAACTGGACACCCGCCTTTATTAACCAAGCTGTTCTTTCCCAGTTTCTGCCTTTTTTTTGTGTCAATCCAGTATGCCACCAGGGGGCGCTCCAGCTCCCCAAACGCCCGACACTGACTGGCCGTGGACACCGGTCTCAATAAAACAAGAGAGAGTACTGATTGGGGTGAAATGCTTCCAGTAAGCGTCTCCCACAACACCAAAGCACAGGCAGCACATAGCAGTTCTCCTTCTCTTTGTCTTTTCTTCATCTCTTCCTTCCTCCTCCACTCCTCACGCAAGTTTCATCTCCTTCTTCCCAACTCTGACTCTCCGAGGTGTGGCAGGCAGCTCCTTTTAAGTAACCCCCGGGAGTAATTCCAGTGCCCCAAAGGCTTGTCCCAGGAGCACTTCTGGGTAAGGCGGGCTCACTGGTCCTCACAGCACCCCCTGGTGGCACCCATGGAACACAGGGCTGAGCTAAAGGACTTCAAATCCCATGATGCTTTGTGGGAATCCATGGCGCCACTGCAACCCAAGTGGGGGCTGCCATCTTGTGTGTGCTACCTCCCCTGGTTCTTCCCGACTGAGGGTGTCCCAGCTTGGCAAGGCCCCTGGCTGTTCTTCACACCAGAAAATACAAAATGAGTTTGCTAAAAGTTTAGGGTGGATACCAAGGAGCCACAGATAAGTTTGGGGTATTGTAGCTTGTTGAAACTCAAAAGGCACTGGCATATTGGAGTTCAAAACGGAACTGATTCACAGGTAGAAAATGGTGGTTATTAAGGGGGGGGGGTGCAGAACCGGAAGTGACGTCATCGGGCAGGGGACCGGAAAGTGACATCATCCGGGCTGGAATCGGAAGTGACGTTGTTGGGACCAAAACCGGAAGTGACATTGTGAGGATGCGGGTCCGCTCCACGCTCCCATCTGTCTTTATGGGAGCCCTTGAACCCAACACCAACGGTAATGTCACCGAGATGAGCTGACAAATGAGGACATATCTCACATAAAGCCAGGGGATATATCCAAAAAGTGCTAAGTGCTTTTATTAAAATAATAATCAAAACAAAAAGTGCAGATTCCTTTAAAATCAAATAAAGAAATCCTTTAAAATCCGAGGTCAAAGAAATGTGCAGAAGTTAAAAATGCAGTCTCTCTCTCTCTCTCTCTCTCATTACTCTCCGGCCCACCTCCGTATCTCTTTCTCCCCAGCTCACCCATTGCTCCATCAGCCGGCGGAGACCCCAACAGCTACAAGCTCCATTCAGCCGCCTCCGCCTTGGCCTCCCTATGGATGTCACTGCCAGACCGTTCGAGGTCGGCTCTCTTCCCTTCATCCTTCATGCAGATGTAGTCGCTCCTTGGATCCCTCGGGAGGACACCTGCTCTGCTCACCCCTCTCACTCCAACAATCAGTGGGGCAAAGTAGCCCCCAAAGCGCATCAGTCTAACGCTCCTTCACGGGGCCCCGGCTCATTCTGTCTCCTTCTATAGGTGGCCAGATCATCCTGCTAGGACTTCTTCTTCTTCTTCTTCTTCTTCTTCTTCTTCTTCTTCTTCTGGCTCCTTTTGAACTGCACCTGGGGGTCCTCTGGGTGGCTCATTAGCACAGTCTGGAATCGAAGCAGGTGTGCTGAAAGCCCCACCATAGCATGTCTCTGCCGTCTCTGTAGCTCCCCTTTGGTGACCTCCAAAGACAAAGAACCCATCAGGGCAGCAGCAAGCATGCCCAGCGGGAATCCTTGGTGCCACAGCACCGGGGGTTTAGGGGCTGCCCTCATAATGCCCCGAGCCCGCTCTCTCCTCCACTGGTCCTTACAACCAACTGGCCGGGTAGGGACACGGGCTAATTAAAGTTGTCGGACTGAACTAATTATTTGGGAGACTGGTTAGAATGAAAACCGGCAGCCACGGTGGGACCCCAGGACCAAACTTTGGAAATCCCCACACACACCTTTAGAGAATACGCGTCACCGGGCGTCATTACAAGGCGAGAATTAAACCAGAAATCTGTGACTCTAACCCGACCCTCAAATACTTTTGTAAAGGACGCAGACTTCACAGCCTCTGTGCGTTTTGTTTGCGCGCATCTCGTCCATTTCAGCAGGCTCTCCTCTTTTAGAGCACATCCTCTGTAAAGGGCACGAGTGGCTCCTAAAAAACCACCGTCTGCCTGGCACCGAGGACTCGCTCTGAAAACTTCACTTCTGCCTGGCGGACGACTTAATGCGCTGAAACCACACGAAGACGGCCCTCCTTCCAAAAGTGCAATTCCCTTCTCGTCAGACATTCGCGCGGTCTTTTTACGTTTTAGGAGTTATCGAGCGGGAGACGGGATCTGCAGTGAAGGAGACAAAGGTCGGCCCTTAGTGCTGCTGAAGTTAATAGTTGACTCTCTTTGGACGCTGACGTTATTTATACGCCGTTTGAGAAGTCACTTATTGATTGCGAAAAGATAGGAAAGGCACTAAGTCATCAATTTTACTCTAAACTTTTTCCTCTTCATCATTTTAAGTCTCCTGCATTAAAAAAAAAAAAAAAGAAACCGTAAATACAGTTGACGTCAAAAGTTTCCATCCACTTTTTTAAAGTTCACTTTCACTTTCAGCGGGATGCACGGAGACGCAGTGGAAAGCGCTGCCGCCTCGCAGTTAGGAGACCCCTCTGGGTTCGCTTCCTGGGTTCTCCCTGTGGAGTTTGTATGTTCTTTCCGTGCCTGTGTGGGTTTCCTTCCACAGTCCAAAGACATGCAGGTAATTTTCGTCCTATTTCTAATCAGCCCTTCATTTCCAAAATTCTATCTATCTATCATATAGTGCCTTTCTTCTTCTTCTATCTATCTATCTATCTATCTATACTATCTATCTATCTATCTATTATATAGCACCTTTCATCTATCTATCTATCTATCTATTATATAGTGCCTTTCATTTACTATCTATCTATCTATCTATCATACAGCTATCTATCTATCTATCTATCTATTATATAGTGCCTTTCATTTACTATCTATCTATCTATCTATCTATCTATCTATCTATCTATCTATCTATCTATTATATAGCGCCTTTCATCTATCTATCTATTATATAGCGCCTTTCATATCTATCTATCTATCTATCTATCTCTGAGTGCAGCCTTTGACACGATTTGTCACACCACTCTTCTCAATAAGTTCTCTTCGATTGGCATTGCCCACACTACCCTAGACTGGCTCAGCTCCTACCTCTTAGGCCGCACTCAGTTTCTTCAGCTTAAAACTTTCACATCCCAACCCACGGCTGTTATGTCAGGTGGGCTCTGTCCTGGGACCCCTTCTTTTCATCATTTGCCTCCTTCCCCTTGGTATTATCTTTCATAAATCTAACATTAGCTTCCACTTTTATGCTGATGACCCCCAGCTCTATCTCACTAGCAAACCTGCTGCTTCCTTTCCACCCTCCTCACTTATTGATTGTGTAGCAGAAATCAAATCCTGGTTTTCTTCAAATTTTCTTAAATTAAATAACAAGTGACAAAACTGAGGTTCTCCTCATTGGTACAAATCAACATTATTCAAAACTGATCATTTTTCCTTACTTATTGATAATTCCTCTGTCTCCCCCTCCCCACAGGTGTCATCCTTGACCGTACTCTTATCCTTTCAGTCCCACATCAATAACATCTCCTGGTCTTCATATTTCCACTTGCGTAACATTAATCGTATTTGCCCCACACCACTGTGCCCTCGTTCATAGCCTTGGCACTTCTCGTCTCCATTATTGTAATTCCCTTTTCTTTTGTCTTTCTCGCAAATCTCTCTATAAGCTTCAACTGGTCCAGAATTCAGCTGCCCACCATCATCATTACTAGAGCCCCCTCTACTCACCATATCACTCCCGTCTTGCAGCAGCTTCATTGGTTTCCAGTTCAGTTCCGAATTCAATTCTTTTAACTTTTAAGGCTCTCCACAGCCTCGTCCCTCCATATCCGTCTGACCTCCTCCATGTTGTCATTCTCTCCCGTACCCTCAGGTCCTCTTCCTCCATCCACTTCACTGTCCCCTTCGTCCGTCTTACCACCGTTCAGTTGCTCTGCTCCCCAGTTCTGGAACTCACTACCACCTGAGCTTAGACATATTGAATCATTTTCACTTTTCAAATCTAAACTTAAAACTCATTTGTTTAAGACTGCTTTATCTCTTTGATGACAATTGCTCTGTCTGATGTTAACTTTTGTATTTTACTTTTGTTAATAATCTGTGTTTTATCTATTGTTTGGTGTCCTTGAGTGTTTAGAAAGGCGCCTACAAATAAATAAAATGTATTATTATGTGCATTGGCGATCCTAAATTGTGCTTGGTGTGTGTATGTGTGCCCTGCGGTGGGCTGGCACCCTGCCCGAGGTTTGTTCCTGCCTTGCGCCCTGTGCTGGCTGGGATTGGCTCCAGCAGACCCCCGTGACCCTGTGTTAGGTTTGGTCAATGACTGACTGACTTTTTCCAGCAAAGTTCGCAGACCTCCGAGTTTTTCGCTTTATCTTGACCATATCACAAATCCAGTGGGTCACAAGTGTCCATACACTTTGACAGCTTGGAAAATTCCAGAAAATGACGTGAAACCCGTAGGCGATTAGACAATGAGCCTAATTGGGGTCGACACATGGATGGATGTTAAAGCCCACCAGAATGACCAGGCTGTGGTGGGCAGTTTAGGCAGGACATCGGGAAACGGCCGACTCTTTACGAAGGATGCCAAGGATCTTTTTACAACCTGAGAGATCCAGAATCTCACTTTTAATATCTCGTCCAAAAGACAGCACCATTTATAGAGCACGGTGTCCCCGTCGCTGTACTGGGGGACTGGGATCCACACTCAGTCCACCACACGATAGCAAGAAAAAATTTATTGTCACCGTGCAGCACTGTGAAGTATCGTTTGGAGTAAGAAAAGAGAAAGGTGCTTCATATAAGAGCAGACAAGGAACGAAGCACACATGAGAAACTAAGAGGAGCACAGTTACTAGGAACAGTCCAGAGATACACAAAGGTCAGCATGTAATCAAAAATAGAGAAATAAAACCGGGTGGCGGAGTAAGGATTTGATCTCCTACATCCCAACCAGAATTCTGGCTCCCACAAATTTGTAATTTGTAATTCAATTCCTTAGCAACCACAGCTTCAGATCCTCCTCCTCCTCCTCCTCCTCCTCCTTCTTCTTCTTCTTCTTCTTCTTCTTTCGGCTGCTCCTGTTAGGGGTCACCACAGCAGATCATCTTCTTCCATTTCTTTCTGTCCTCGTCATCTTGCTCTGCCCCCTCCATCACCTGCATGTCCTCACTCACCACGTCCAGAAACCTTCTCTTAGGACTTCCTCTTTTCCTCTTCCCTGCCAGCTCCATCCTTAGCATCCTTCTCCCAGTATACCCAGCACATGTCCAAACCAACACAATCTCGCCTCTCTGACTTCGTCACCAAACCGTCCCACCTGAGCTGACCCTCTAATGTCCTCATTTCTAATCCTGTTCATCCTCGTCACACCCAATGCAAATCTCAACATCTTTAGCTCTGCCACCTCCAGCTCTGTCTCCTGTGCCACCGTCACCAACCCATATGACACAGCTGGTCTCACTACTATCCTGTAGACCTTCCCTTTCACTCTTGCTGATACCCGTTTGTCACCAATCACTCCTGACACTCTTCTCCACCCTGCCTGCACTCTCTACTTCACTTCTCTTCCACAATCTCCATTACTCTGTACCGCTGATCCCAAGTATTTAAACTCATCCACATTCGCCAACTCTACTCCCTCATCCTCACCATCCCACTGACCTCCCTCTCATTCACACACATGTATTCTGTCTTGGTGGTCCTACTGGCCTTCATTTCTTTCCTCTCATATCTCCACCTCTCCAGGGTCTCCTCCACCTACAGATCACAATGTCATCAGTAAACATCACAGTCCACGGGGACTCCTGTCTAATCTCATCTGTCAGCCTGTCCATCACCATTGCAAATAAGAAAGGGCTCAGAGCCGATCCCTGATGTAATCCCACCTCCGTCACTCCTACTGCAGACCTCACCACGGTCACACTCCCCTCGTTCATATCCTGTGCCACTCTTACGTACTTCTCTGCCACTCCAGACTTCCTCATACAATACCACAGCCCCTCTCAGTCACCCTGTCATATTCTTTCTTCAGGTCCACAAAGACACAATGCAACTCCTTCTGTCCTTCTCTCTACTTCTCCATCAACATCCTCAGAGCAAACATCACATCTGTGGTGCTCTTTCTTGGCATGAAACCATCCTGCTGCTCACTCATCGTCACCTCACTTCTTAACTGAGTTTCCACTACTCTCTCCCATAACTTCATGCGGTGGCT
Source organism: Polypterus senegalus (assembly GCF_016835505.1). Lineage (NCBI taxonomy): Eukaryota > Metazoa > Chordata > Cladistia > Polypteriformes > Polypteridae > Polypterus > Polypterus senegalus. Next base: position 334,633,096 of record NC_053154.1, read on the forward strand.
CATCAATTTTATTATCCTGTAGTTACTGCAGTCCTGCACATCATCCTTATTCTTAAATATCGCCACCAGTACACTTCTTCTCCACTCCTCATCATCCTCTCACTTTCCAAAATTCCATTAAACAATCTTGTTAAAAACTCCACTGCCATCTCTCCTAAACACCTCCATGTTTCCACAGGTATGTCATCTGGACCATTCTTTTCCATTTTTCATCCTCTTCATCATTGTCCTTACATCCTCCTTTGCACTTCCTGATTCACTGTCTCCACATCACCCCACCTCTTCTCTCTCTCGTTCTCTCCATTCATCAGCCTCTCACAGTCCTCTTTCCACCTGCTCTACACACTCTCCTCGCTTGTCAGTACGTTTCCATCTTTATCCTTAACCCTGCTGCACATCCTTCCCAGCTCAGACCATAAAGGAAATAATGGTTTATTTGGGGGCATAGGTGGGGCTTAGTCTGAAATACAAAGTGGAGTATACGGTACAAAAAAGTCCCAGAAATGCAGCATGTCATAGTAACAGGCGCCTGACGTGTTATTTGAGGGGCTTAGCCAGCTGGTTGACCCCCTGAAGTCGGGCCTACTGTAGTGCCTCAGCCGTTTGCACTGCCTATTCGCCCGCTCCTTGAGTTTCTACAGGAGTTCCACCAGGGGGTCTTCTTTGTCCAGCAACCTGAGACTAGTTGTTTTTTTTTTTTCTGCATTAGGAATTTGTTTGTTTTCACATAATCCTTGGGCTCAAAGTACAGGGTCCGCCATTATACAGGTTAAGGGCCCAGCAGAGTAGGATCCCCTTTGGCAGTAATGGGGGTTTTCAAACCAGCAACCTGGGCCTCCGAGCTACCACTCTGCTTCCTGCAGCAGGGGTCACAAAGAAATGACTTTGGATGGGACGTCGACCCCATCATAGGACACGGGCCTTGGGGTCCGAAGTGCTGGCTTCTCCCAAGCAGCTGCAGTCCATTGTTAGAACCTGAGAATCGGACCAACCAGAGGAGACCATTCAGTCCATCCGGCTGAGCTAAGCTAAGCTGCCCCTAATTCTTAATTAGTTTCTTGAGCAGCGACTTGCATTTTCAATTACCAGAGGGCCCTTTCCATCCATCCATCCATTATCCAACCCGCTATATCCTAACTACAGGGTTACGGGGGTCTGCTGGAGCCAATCCCAGCCAACACAGGGCGCAAGGCAGGAAACAAACCCCGGGCAGGGTGCCAGCCCACCGCAGAAGAGGGCTCTTTCGCGTTCTTAAATGTTCTTAATTAGATTGCTTGTTTCCGCGTGTCCACGTGACGGTCGGGAGTTTTACTTTTCTGTTTAATCCCATTGGGACGTATCTTGACATCTTATATGCTCTCAGATGGGCACTTTTCTTCCGTTTCTGGCGAATCCCTTATAGAGGATTCAGAAAGACCCCCTTCACTTTCTACACACAGATTTGATTTTAAATGGATCATTGATGGGCTGCACGGTGGCGCAGTGGGTAGCGCTGCTGCCTCGCAGGTTAGGAGACCCGAGTTTGCTTCCCAGGTCCTCCCTTTGTGGAGTTTGCATGTTCTCCCCGTGTCTGCGTGGGTTTCCTCCCACAGTCCAAAGACATGCAGGTTAGGTGCATTAGCCATCCTAGTGTGTGTGCTTGATGTGTGTGTGTGTGTGTGCCCTGTGGTGGGCTGGCACCCTGCCTGGGGTTTGTTTCCTGCCTTGCACCCTGTGTTGGCTGGGATTGGTTCCAGCAGACCCCCGTGACCCTGTAGTTAGGATATAGCTGGCTGGATGATGGAAGGATCATTGATGACATTTTTGACCATCGGTCAATAACCCATAATGATAAAGTGGAAAAGGTTTCCAAAAGTATTAAAAATCCCAAAAAAAAATGAAGTCCGTCATACACAGAGGCATTCGGACCCTCATTTCAGTGCTTTGTGGAAGCCCCTTTGGCAGTGAGTCCAGCTTTGAGTCTTAATGAGAAAAATATGTATGGGGCGGAGTGGTGGCTCTGAGGCTAAGGATCTGCGCTGGTATCCCGAAGGTTGCCAGTTTGAATTCCCGTCGCTGCCAAAAGAGATCCTACTCTGCTGGCCCCTTGAGCAAGACCCTTAACCTGTAATTGCTCCAGGGACACTCACTGTACAATGGCTGACTCCGCGCTCTGACCCCAAGGGGTATGCGAAAACTAAAAAATTCCTAATATGAGAAATCATATAAGACGAAATAAAAAATAAAAAATATTCGGACCCTTCATTCAGTACTTTGGAGAGGCCCCTTTGGCAATTGTCCTTGTAAGTCTCTATAAGCTTTGCAAATTTATTAAAAGTCTAAAACTGAAGTCTGTCACTCACAGAGGCTTTGGGACCCTCATCTCAGTGCTTTGTGGAAGCCCCTTTGGCAGCGAGTCCAGCTTTGAGTCTTAATGGTACGTCTCTACAAGCTTTGCACACCTGCATTTGGGCAGCTGATCCTATTCTTCCTGGCAGATCCTCGCAGGTTCCATTGGATTGGATGGGCAGCGTCTGTGAACTGCCATCTTCAGGTCTTTCCACTGGGCTTTGGTGGGTCACTCCGAGACTTGTCCTGAAGCCACTCCAGCGTCGTCTTTACTGTAAGCTTCAGGTCTTCGTCACGTTGAGAGGTGAACAGCCGCCCCAGTCTGACGTGGTATGCACCCTGCAGCAGGTCTTCTTCTCTGTGTTTTATTGTAATTCCTCCTTCCTTCAATTCTGATTGGTCTCCCCATCCCTGCACCCCCATGGCATGATGCCCGCACCACCATACTTCACAATAGGGTTGGTATTAGGCAGGTGAGGAGCAGGGCCTGGTTCTTCACTGGGCGTAGTGCTTGTAGTTCTGCTCATAGACTCATCAGACCAGAGACTCCTCTTCTTCAAGTCCACAGACTCCTTCAAACTGTCATATCCTTTTTATTCAAGAGTGCCATCCATTCAGCCACTTCACCATATATGGCTGATTGATGGAGTCGTCATCCTCCTGGCAGGTCCTCTGATTACAGCTGCGGACTCCTGAAGTTCTGTTAGACTGACCGTTGGGTTCTTCATCACCTCCCTCATCAAGGGCCTTCTTTCCCGGTGTAGACACCAGGGGGCATCCTGTTCCCCAAACCTCCACACACAACAGACCAGCACACAAGACACATTCCTTCAGCTGTGGGAAACGCTTTAGTCTCGTTCCCCACAGTGCCACAGTTCCCAAGCACAGTACACGGCTGCAGCACCCTTTCCTCTTCTTCTTCTTCTTCTTTCTCTTCTCACTCCTCCCTCAAGCTTCGTCCTCTTCCTCCTGACTCGGGCCCCCGGACCACTGGTGGCTGGCTCCTTTTATGGGGTACCCAGAAGTGCTCCAGGTGTCCGGTGATCCTGCATAGGGCTCTGCAGCACTGCCTGGTGGCACCCACGGAACCCAACAGGGTTGTAGCAAACTCCATCTCCCAGCATGCCCTGCAGGAATCCGTGGTGCTGTAAGGGGGTCTTTCCACTATTCTCTCAGGGGGGAGAGAATCCCCTGAAGACACTCTCTGTCCCCCTGGCCCATCCATTATACTGGCATCCCAGCAGAAATGAGAACATGGAGATGGATAAAGAAGGACAAAATGGGAAAGGAGACAATCGGAGGTACAACAAAAGTGGGAGGGAGACATCTAAGAAAGTGCAGGAAAGTGGGCTGAAGTGGTGTGGACAGGTGATGAGGGGACACCATGAAGATGTGGGCAAAAGAGTGATGGGCATGGAGGAGAAAGCAATGGAGGCCACAGCAGAGGTGGACGGATAAAATGAAAGAAGATCTGAAAGAAGAAGGTCTGACTGGGGAGGTGAATGGAGAAGGTTAATCGAGCACATCGACCCCAAAGTGAAGTGGGAAAAGATGAAGAGGAGGAAGACTACTGTGCTCATACATATAAGATGACCTGTCCGTACTTTGGATGCTCATTCATCTTTTTTACTCTTCTTTGTTTTTAAGACATCTTGTCATAAGCAGCAGTTTCATCTTATTATGCAGTGCAACGCCAGCCGTGAGACCACCCAGCTGATTCTGCATTGATTTATTTTTTTTCTCTTCTGTTTCAGATATTTAGCTTGGACCTCGGTGGCATCTCCACAGTGGTCATTAATGGCTAAGATGCGATTAAAGAATGTCTTGTGCATCAAAGTGAAGCTTTTGCAGACCGACCTTCTCTACCTCTTTTTGAAAGGCTGACCAAAATGGGAGGTATGGCTGTTTTAAATATTCTTCACCCCAATTGCCATCCATATCAATGAAAGGTCTTTAGGTGTGTCTTGGCTCGATCAGCGTTTTTTAATGAAGAATTATGACTTGCAGCACACAGCACTCTCTGTTCTTCTTCTTCCTCTCCTTTCTGCTTCCACTCCTCCACTGGCTGGCAAACTTCCTCCTGACTCTGGCTCCCCAAGTGAAGTGAGGCGGCTCCCTTAGTGCTGCACCTGGGACCACTTCAGGTGACTCATCGGCATCATCTGGAAGTACTCCCAGGTGTGGTGGGAACCCAAAAAAAGGGCTCTGCAGCTCCTCCTGGTGGTCCCCACGGAACACAAAAGGGCTGCAGCGAACTCCAACTCCTAGTGTGCCCTGCATGAATCTGTGGAGCCACAGCAACCCAGGGGGCCTGCCCGCTGGCACTCCGGGGTACACAGTGTCCTGTGCACATCTGCTCCCCCGGTGTTTCCTGTATATCAGTTTCCTGGCTGGGAAAGGGCCATGGCCATCTGTCACGATATATATACAGTATATACATATGGAAAAGTTTGGGAACCCCTCTTAATTCTTTGGATATTTGTTTATCATTGGCTTAGCTTTCCTTTTAATATCTGACATGCCTTATGGAAACATGGAAGTATGGATTTCAGCAGTGACATTACGTTTATTGGATTAACAGAAAATATGCAATATGCATCATAACAAAATTAGACAGGTGCATAAATGTGGGCACCCAACAGAGATATGACATCAATACTTAGCTGAGCCTCCTTTTGCTCCTTTGAGCCTCTCGACGCTGTCCTCCTGTAGCCTCTGGTGAGTGTCTGGATTCTGATGGAGGTATTGTTGACCATTCTTCATACAAAATCTCTCCAGTTCAGTTCAATGTGATGGACAGCCTGCTTCAAATCATCCCATAGATTGTCAATGATATTCAAGTCAGGGGACTGTGACGGCCATTCCAGAACATTGGACTTCTCCCTCTGCATGAATGCCTTTGTAGATTTCCAACTGTGTTTTGGGTCATTGTCTTGTTGGAATATCCAACCCCTGCTTAAGTAACTTCAACTTTGTGACTGATGCTTGAACATTATCCTGAAGATCCTTTGTTGATATTGGGCTGAGTTCATCGACCCTCGACCTTAACAAGAGCCCCAGTCCCTGAACTGGCCACACAGCCCCACAGCATGATGGGACCTCCACCAAATTTGACAGGAGGTAGCAGGTGTTTTTCTTGGAATGCGGTGTTCTTCTTCCGCCATGCAAAGCGCTTTTTGTTCTGACCAAATAACTCCATTTTGTCTCATCAGTCCAAAGCACTTTGTTCCAAAATGACTCTGGCTTGTCTAAATGAGCATTTGATACAACAAGCGACTCTGTTTGTGGTGTGAGTGCAGAAAGGGCTTCTCTCTCATCACCCTGCCATACAGATGTTCTTTGTGCAAATTGCTCTGAATTGTAGAACGATGTACAGATACACCATCTGCAGCGAGATGTTCTTGCAGGTCTTTGGAGGTGATCTGTGGGTTGTCTGTCACCATTCTCACAATCCTCTCCATATGCTGCTCCTGTATTTTTCTTGGCCTGCCAGACCTGCTGTGTTGGTGTAACAGCAACTGTGCCTGTGGCCTTCCATTTCCTGACTCCATTCCTTACAGTTGAAACTGACAGTTTAAACCTCTGAGATGGCTTTTTGTAGCCTTCCCTAAACCAGGAGACTCAACAATCTTTATTTTCAGGTCTTTGGAGAGTTGCTTTGAGGATCCCATGCTGTCTGTCACTCTTCAGAGGAGAGTCAAAGGGAAGGAAGCACAACTTGTGATTGACCACCTTAAATACCTTTGACCACTCATGACTGGACACTCCTGTCTATGAAGTTCAAGGCTTAACGAGCTCATCCAACCAAGTAATCAGCATTGAGCAGTGACAGGCATTCAAATCAGCACAATGACAAGGGGACCCACATTTGTGCACAGCCAGTTTTTCACATTTGATTTCATTTCATACAACTAAATACTGCGTCACTAAAATCTTTGTTCGGAAAACACCGCAGTGCTCAGATGTTCCTAGGAAATGAAAGACATACCACTGATATCTTTTGTGTTGAAAGGAGAGTCAATTATTATAAAGGCTGAGAGGGGGTCCCAAACTTTTTCATATGACTGTATGTATATATCATGTTCAGCAAGTAGTAGGAGGAGTAGTGAGAGGGTCATGTGACTGGGAAAGTTTCATTGCAAAGGACGGTGACTATGTAGAAAAGTGATGTCATTTGTTTGTGAAATTCTTAATAGAGTTAAAAAAAAGTGCAGAAACTTTTTGAAAGTCCCTTGTATCTTTCTATTATATAGTGCCTATCTATCTATCTATCTATCTATCTATCTATCTATCTATCTATCTATCTATCTATCTATCTATTATATAGTGCCTTTCATCTATCTATCTATCTATCTATCTATCTATCTATCTATCTATCTATCTATCTATCTATCTATCTATCTATTATATAGTGCCTTTCATCCATCTATCTATCTATCTATCTATCTATCTATTATATAGTGCCTTTCATCTATCTATCTATCTACGAGGGATGTTTAAAAAGTTTTTGCAGTTTTATATTTTCATTGGAAACGGTGAAGGTGTAAGTAGTGGTAATTGGGCATGTCTGAGAGGGTCATGTGACTGGGAAAATTGCATCACAATGGGTGATGACAATGTAGAGTGATGTAGTTTGTTTTTGAAATTCTTAATAATTAGAGTTAAAAAAAGTGCGGAATGTTCTTGAACACACAGACACACACACACACACATACACACACACATATATACAGTATATATATATATATATATATATATATATATACATATATATATATATATATATATATATATATATATATATATATATATATATATATATACATACACACACACACTATGGTCTGAACACAGACACCAGAACAACTGAAAAGCCAAAAAATCAAAAAGAAAGAAAACCTCTGCCTTGGCAGTGCCAGTCCCAGTATGGCGGTATACAGGCATATCTCTATTGGTATAGAGGACCCCCAGTCATGTTTCTTGACAATTCTGCTGATACTTTAATGGCTGAAAGTCTTCAGTGTTGGTGTCTTAGAGAGAAAATATGCAGCGTTGTTCAAAATGGCACTCAGTTTTGTCTTCATTCTCTCCTCCTTTACAACTTCTAGGGGGGTCCAGAATGTGTCCCTGAACCTGCCCTTTTAATTAGCTTGTTAATTCGGTGGGCCTCTCTTGAAGTGACGTTTCGGGCCCAGCACACCACACCAGCCATCACAGAGTTGTCCAAGAGGTGAAGGATGACACTTTCCACTGTCGTGATCTGGGGATTCCCGAAAACGCAGATACTAAAGGTGCCCACTAGAGCGGGGAAAACACGGACTAGATACCCCAAGGGCAGAGACAAACCTTATAAAAATAAATGGTTTATTTCAGCAAAAGGGCTGTGCAAGCTGGCCTGAAAGGCAAAGTAATACACAGCAAAGAAGTCCCAATACAGAATCCAGGAAGGCAGTCAAATACAGAGTAGAGGATCAAATCAGATCAATAATCACAGCCCCAAAATGAAATCCAGTTAAAAACAGAGCAAGGGTTCAAAATCCAGTCCGTCACAAAAACGCTTCACTCAATGAGCCACCAGGAACTATGGGAGGCCCTCCCGTAAATACAGGGAGTCCCATATTTATGCATACAAATTAAAAAAGGTGTTAATGTCAGGAAACTACCAGTGTTATTATCAAGTAACATAATGGAACAGGAACATTAATAACCTTACATATTTTTTCATCAGCTGTTATTCATGGTGGCTTTGAGGTTAGGGATCTGCACTGGCAATTGGAAGGTTGCTGGTTCGAATCCCGTAAATGCCAAAAGGGACTCTGCTCTGTTGGGCTCTTGAGCGAGGCTCTTAACCTGCAATTGCTGAGCGCTTTGAGTAGAGAGAAAAGTACCATATAAATGTAAAGAATTATTATTATTATTATGGTGGGGGTCCACCAGTGCGCCATCCAGATCGACACATGTCTGAAGAAGAACCCAACTTTGAAAGGCATTCACGACAAGAGCTGTGTTGCCATTGGGACGCACAGTCAAATTTCGTGTCTATCTATCTATCTATCTATCTATCTATCTATCTATCTATCTATCTATCTATCTATCTATTATATAGCGCCTTTCACCAATCTATCTATCTATCATATAGTGCCTTTCATAGTAGTGAAGGAGGGCTCTGCCCGGCCCCCCACTCCTGATATCCTCCTTCCCCCTCCCCTCACCCCACAGTCTTTCCTACAAGTGAACTACGATTCTCAGCTCGTTGAGAGAAGTTGCAAAATCAACCGAAATGTTCAAGCAAATCATAGAGAAAAACCCAAACTAAATCTGTTAAGTAGTTCTCGCATGAAAAGCAGACAGACAGACAGACGTTGGATTCTACTTATATAGAGACGAGGGTCCCTTTTGGTTGGAATAAGTCGACAGAGGGAGTCTTCAGTCAGAGCGAGTCGGCAAGCTGGTCAAGATTCGCATCTTGTAAGATGCAAATTTGCAACATAATGTCATTTGTTAAGAGTTTCTAAACATTCAGAAGGTTTGTGGGGTAACAGGGGCCATACAGCCCCTCGAACCCAGACACAGTGTAAAAGAGGCGCTATATTGTGCCCGACCTGGCACAGACTGACACCGAGGCACGTGTGAAAATAAAACAGAACATTTTTTTTCTTCACCTGTGGTGCACGTCTTCCCCGTGAACTCCACAGGCACAACACAGTCCCAAAAAGCACAATCCGCCAACACAAAACACTCCCTTCTGGCACCAGCACTCCTCCCGTCAAGCTTCGTCCTCCTACTCCTCCCGACTCTGGACTCCGGAGTGGTGGCTGCTGGCCCCTTTTATAGTTCACCCGTGTGTGGTGAATACGTCGCCCATACGGGCTCAGGAGTTCCAGCTTCTGCACCCCCTGGTGCTGCCTTCAGGACCCAACAGGGATGCACCCAACTCCAATTCCCATGGAGCCCTGCGGGAAACCAAGGCACCGCTCCAACCCAGGGGGGGCGGCCATCTAGCGTCCCCGGGGGAGGCATTGCACCATCCAGGGCTGCTCCTCCTGAATATAGAGTGCAGGGGCATCCCGGCTGGGCATGGACCCCGGCCACCTGCCACAACAGACAGGCGCAGAGACACACAAGTGTAAAAGCACAGTCTTCTTATTTCTTCGTGGGGCAGCTCTATGTTCTGCTCCCCACTTCAGAGCACAGTACACAGTTTGTAAGCACAACACTATTGTTCAGTCCTTTCTTTCTTTCTTTCTTTCTTTCTTTCTTTCTTTCTTCTCTGCCATCTCCACGCAAGCTCCCGACTCTGGTGGCCTCCTTTTTAGTGCACTCAGATCTTCTTCTGGTGGAAGTGCTGGGGCTCCGGTATTTTGCCCAGATGTCCCCTGGTGGTGGCTACGGGCACAAGCAGGGTTGAGCTTAAAAGTTCCAAGTCTGTGGCCCTGATGCAATCCAAGTGAGTTCTAATTGCTGTGCACCTGTCCTCTTAAACCCGGTCCTTCCATCACAGGGGACCCAGGGTGTAATTTTGACACAGATAACACACAGTAGGCCCATCAAACAAAATTGTCAAAAAGTTCCCGTACTGAAGTTTATTAAAAAGTGCCACTCAGGCCGGACCACCCGATCCGCTCCCCCCCCCGAGCTACACCAGTGGTTTCATCTTAAAGAGCAGGTCTGGTAATGGTCTCCTTGTTCTGCAGGGCTGCTGAATTCCAAGTACGGCCGAGGGTGGATCGAACATCGCAAACTGGCAGTCAGCAGCTTCCGCTGCTTCGGCTGCGGGCAGAAGTCCTTCGAGAGCAAAATCGCAGAGGAGTGCCTGTTTTTTGTGGACGCCGTCGACGAACACAAAGGCAAAGCCTTTGACCCCAAGCTCCTTGTCACGAATGCAGTTTCCAACGTCACCAACCTGATCGTCTTCGGCGAGCGCTTTGCATATGACGACCGAGAATTCCAGCACATGATTGAAATGTTCAGCGAGAACGTCGAGCTGGCCACCAACGCCTGGGCCTTCCTCTACAACGCCTTCCCTTGGATTAAGATTCTGCCCTTTGGGAAACACCAGCGGTTGTTTAAGAATGCGGCCGAGGTGTACGCGTTTTTAGTCAAAATCATCGAGCGCTTCTCTCAGAATCGAGCGGCCCAGTCCCCGAGGCACTACATCGACGCCTACCTGGATGAGATGTACAAAACCTCCGGTGATCCCGAAGCTTCCTACTCCAAAGAGAACCTCATTTTCTCGGTGGGCGAGCTGATAATCGCTGGGACAGAAACGACCACGAACGCAATCCGCTGGGGTGTGCTGTACATGGCTCTGTATCCCAATATTCAAGGTGAGAACGAAAGGGTGGGCCGACGTCAGGGTCTGCAAGGACAAATTTGGGAGAGCAGCAAACTGAGCCCTCCAGAACGGGTGGCACGAGGACATACTGTATGTGTCCTCGGGTTTGACATCACAAATCGAACAATTCAGGAGTTGGGATTAAAGTGCAGGCTTCCAGTGAAGGGGGTCTTGAATACCCAAAAATAACCGGAACTGAAAAAAAACAATAATCGTCATAATCATTTTAACTTCCTGAAACTTTAGTCCTCTCCACGTGAATGAATACTCTGGTGGGAAACTTTTTTGGAATTGGAATTGTCCAAGGCCTGTGGCCATAAACACCCAAGCCATAAGACCCCCAGCACCGCCATGTTTAACAGTTGAGGTGGTCCGCTTTGGATCTCGGGCGGTTCCTTGTCATCTCCACACTTTGCTCTTGCCATCTCTCTGATGGGGTTCATCTTTGTCTCGTCTGTCCACAAGACCCTTTTCCCAGAATTCTGCAGGCTCCACAAACTGTGGTCTGGCCGTGCTGTTCTTGTGGTCTTCATCTTGCAGTGCGGCCTCCTCTGTGTTTAATTCACGAAGTCTTCTGCTGACAGTCGTCTCTGACATCGGCCCCCTTGAAGTCTGTCTCTGATCTGTTGGACAGGCATGGGGGGCTTTTTCTTGACCATCGTGAGGATTCTTCTGTCCTCAGCAGTGGGGGTCTTCCTTGGCCTACCAGTCACTTTGTGATTCTTGAGCCCACCAGTGTGTTCTTTTTTCTTATCGATATTCCAGACAGTTGATTTGGGTCATCCTAAGGTCTTACGGATGTCTCCTCGATGGCCTCTTTGACTGTCACTGTCACCACTCTTGTCTTCATGTTGACCAACAACAACTGCAGACTGCAACGAGTTAAAGCAGGCCGAGGTATCTTATTAAGCGATGAAACCCACCGGAGGAATCACAAACACTTGGGACGGCAAACATCACGGTGCCCTGAAATGGGGGACCACTGAGTGACCAAAATGTACGCGGGGGTACCCAAAAATAGTTTTAATCATTTTTACTTCCTGGAACTTTAGTCTCCTTCAAAGTCCTCTCCATGTGAACGACTGCACTTGTCCTAACGGTTTTCCCACTGATGAGAAACATTGTTGGAATCGCCGAAGAGGAACCTCGTCCAAGGCCCGCAGAGATTTTTTTCTTTGACTTCCTCCACGGCACAAAAAATCGTTTTCCTTTGAGTTCTTTTTTTCATACGCGGGAGAAACAAAAAGTCACACGGAGCAAAAATCGGGCGAGTAGAGAAGGTGGCAAGAACTCCGAGACATATATCCGCTATATCCTAACTACAGGGTCACGTGGGGGTCTGCCGGAGCCAATCCCAGCCAACACAGGGCGCAAGGCAGGAAACAAACCCCAGGGAGGCCGCCAGCCCACCGCAGAGACTAAAGTTTCAGGAAGTAAAAATGATGAAAACAATTTTTTTTCAATTCCAGTTATTTTTGGGTACCCCCCGTTGTACATTTTGGTCACTCAGTGGCCCCCCCCATTTCAGGGCACCATAGTGTTTGTGATTCCTCAGGTGGGTTTCATTGCTTAATAAGATTCCTCGGCCTGCTTTAACCCTTTGCAGTCTGCAGTTGTTGTTGTTGGTCAACATGAGGACAAGAGTGGTGACAGTGACAGTCAAAGAGGCCATCGTGAGGCTGAAAAACAAGAACAAAACCAGTGGAGACATCGGTAAGACCTTAAGATGACCCAAATCAACTGTCGGGAATATCAATAAGAAGAAAGAACACACTGGTGGGCTCAGGAATCACAAAGGGACTGGTAGGCCAAGGAAGACCCCCACTGCTGAGGACAGAAGAATCCTCACGATGGTCAGGAAAAAGCCCCCAAGTGCCTCGGTGTCTTCAGGGGGGCCGATGTGGACGTGTCAGAGACGACTATCAACAGAATCAACATGAACAGAAACACAGAGGAGGCCACATTGCAAGATGAAGACCACAAGAATGGGACGGCCAGATTACAGTTTGTGTCAAAGGACTTCAGAGAGCCTGCAGAATTCTGGGAAAAGGTCTTGTGGACAAACAAGACAAAGATGAACCTCATCAGAGTGATGACAAGAGCAAAGTGTGGGGACAACAAGGAACTGCCAATGATCCAAAGCAGACCACCTCAACGGTTAAAAATGGCAACACTGGCTTGGGCGTGTATGGCTGCCACAGGTCCTGGCACGGGTCTCTTCATTGATGATGAATGAATTCTGAGGTGTAGAGGAACATCTGATCTTCTCAGGCTCCAGTAAAGACCTCCAAACTCATGAGACAGCAGATGATGAGCCAAACACACTGCTGAGGTGACACAGCAAAGCTGAAAAAATGGAAAATTCTTGAATGGCCAAGACAGTCACTTGATTTCAATCCAACTGAGCAGAACTTCCACGTGCTGAAGAGAAAACTTAAGGGTACGAGCCCCCCCCAAACAAGCAGGAGCTGAAGATGGCTGCATGACAGGCTTGGCAGAGAAGAACCTCAGCACCTGCTGATGTCTATGAATTGCAGACGTCAAGCTGTCATTGCATGCTGGGATAGGCGAGAAACTCCTAAATATGACGATGACTTGAACAGACCTGCCACTGCCGTGTGCCAAACATTATGGTGTCCTGAAATGGGGGGCACCGTGTAGAAGAAATGTCATGCAAGCGAAATGTCTGCAGATCCCCTTCAATGAAAGCCTGCCATGTGCACTTTAATGCACTTTAACGTCTGAACTGCTTCATTTGTGAACCGAGGACAACTGGGTCCTTGTCCCAAAGACTATGGGGGGCACCGTATCTGCAGCCTCGCACAGACCGAGACTCTCATGGAGGCTTCTCCAGTCTTTACTAAAACGTTTTTTCCTTTCCTTCCTCAGAAAAAGTGCACAAAGAAATTGACCGTGTTGTTGGCGGCGGTCGATTTCCCTGTTTGGATGACAAAGCCAGCATGGCCTACACCGAGGCTGTGCTGCATGAAGTCCTGCGCTTTTGTAACATCGCTCCCCTGGGGATTTTTCATGCCACCTCAGTGGACACCGTGGTCAGGGGTTACTCCATCCCTAAAGGAACGACGGTAATCACCAATCTTTACTCAGCACATTTTGACGAGAAGTATTGGGACCACCCTGAACTCTTCTACCCGGAGAGGTTTTTGGATGGAGACGGCAACTTCATCAAGAGGGAGGCCTTTGTCCCCTTCTCATTAGGTATGGCCAGCTTCTCCCATTTCTGATCTGATAAGAATCCGAACATGTAGACTCTTTCACCATTCAGGAACCCCCCACCCCGGCAGCCCAGGTAAACCTTATTGAGAGGGGCTTTGGGTTTGTTAGAACATTAGAACAATCTGGACGAGAACAGGCCATTCAGACCAACAAAACTCGCCAGTCCTGTTCTTCTAAAATAACATCAAGTCGAGTTTTGAAAGTCCCTAACGTCTTACTGTCTACCACACTACTTGGTCTCTTATTCCAAGTGTCTATCGTTCTTTGTGTAAAGAAAAACTTTCTAATGTTTGTGTGAAATTTCCCCTTAACAAGTTTCCAGCTGTGTCCCTGTGTTCTTGATGAATTCATTTTAAAGTCACCGTCTCGATCCGCTGCACTAATTCCCTTCATACTTTTGCACACTTCACTCAGGTCTCCTCTTCATCATCTGTAAAGGCTCAGCTCTTTGAATCTTTCCTCATAATTCATCCCCTGTAGCCCCCCGTAATCAGCCTAGTCGCTCTTCTCTGGACCTTCTCTAGTGCTGTTATGTCCTTTTTGTAGTTTGGAGACCCAAACTGTACCCAGGACTCCAGATGAGGCCTCACCAGTGTGTTATAAAGCTTGAGCAGAACCTCCTGTGACTTGTACTCCACACATCAAGGCGCTATATAACCTGACATTCTGTTAGCCTTCTTAATGGCTTTTGAACACTGACTGGTAGTTGATAGATTAGAGTCCACTATGACTCCTAAATCCTTTAATCTTTCCTCCTAACTCATCCTCTGAAGCCCTGAATCAGCTTGGTCGCTCTTCTCTTGACCTTCTCTTGTCCTGCTATGTCTTTATGGAGACCAAAACTGCACCCAGGACTCCAGATGAGGCCTCACCAGGGTGTTATAAAGCCTGAGCAGACCCTCTTTGGACTTGTACTCCACACATCTAGGCGCTATATAACCTGACATTCTGTTAGTCTTCTTAATGGCTTCTGAGCACTGACTGGTAGTTGATAGATTAGAGTAGAGTCCACTATGACTCCTAAATCCTTTAATCTTTCCTCATAACTCATCCCCTGTAGCCCTGAATCAGCCTAGTCGCTCTTCTCTGGACCTTTTCTAGTGCTGTTATGTCCTTTTTGTAGTCTGGAGACCAAACTGCACCCAGGACACCAGATGAGGCCTCACCAGTGTGTTATAAAGCCTGAGCAGAACCTCCTGTGACTTGTACTCCATGACTAAAACTTGCGTAATCTGACATTTAGAATGTCAGAACAATCTGGACGAGGACAGGCCATCTAACCCAAGAAAGCTTGCCAGTCCCGTCCACTTTATTCTTCCAAAATATCATCAAGTTGAATTTTGAATGTCTCTAAAGTCCTACTGTCCACTTGATCACTTATTCCATGTGTCGGTGGTTCCCTTCCTAATTTTCTAATGTTTGTGTGAAATTTCCCCTTAACAAGTTTCCAGCTGTGTCCCTGTGTTCTTGATGAATTCATTTTAAAGTCACCGTCTCGATCCGCTGCACTAATTCCCTTCATAATTTTGCACACTTCACTCAGGTCTCCTCTTCATCTCCTGTAAAGGCTCAGCTCTTTGAATCTTTCCTCATAATTCATCCCCTGTAGCCCCCCGTAATCAGCCTAGTCGCTCTTCTCTGGACCTTCTCTTGTGCTGTTATGTCCTTTTTGTAGCCTGGAGACCCAAACTGCACCCAGGACTCCAGATGAGGCCTCACCAGTGTGTTATAAAGCTTGAGCAGAACCTCCAGTGACTTGTACTCCACACATCAAGGCGCTATAAAACCTGACATTCTGTTAGCCTTCTTAATGGCTTTTGAACACTGACTGGTAGTTGATAGATTAGAGTCCACTATGACTCCTAAATCCTTGAATCTTTCCTCCTAACTCATCCTCTGTAGCCCTGAATCAGCCTGGTCGCTCTTCTCTTGACCTTTTCTTGTGCTGCTATGTCTTTATGGAGACCAAAACTGCACCCAGGACTCCAGATGAGGCCTCACCAGGGTGTTATAAAGCCTGAGCAGACCCTCTTTGGACTTGTACTCCACATATCAAGGCGCTATATAACCTGACATTCTGTTAGCCTTCTTAATGGCTTCTGAACACTGTCGGGAAGTCGATAGCTTAGAGTCCACTTCTTCTTCTTCTTCTTCTTCCTCTTTCGGCTGCTCCCGTTAGGGGTTGCCACAGCAGATCATCTGTCCGCATATTGATTTGGCAAAATTTTACACCAGATGCCCTTCCGGACATAACCCTCCCCATTTATCCGGGGTTGGGACTAGCAAGAAGAAACACACTGGTTTGTGCATCTCTACGACTTCTAAATCCTTCTCATAAGGTGGGCTCTCAATTTTCAGACCCCCATTGTGTATTCAAACCTCACATTTTTACTTCCTATGTGTAATTCTTTACATTTACTGACATTAAATGTCATCATCTGCGGTGGGCTGGCACCCTGCCTGGGGTTTGTTTCCTGCCTTGTGCCCTGTGTTGGCTGGGATTGGCTCCAGCAGACCCCCGTGACCCTGTAATTAGGATATAGTGGGTTGGATAATGGATGGATGGATTTTGGAAATTTCATCATCCACAAATCTGCCCAAGCCTGTCTGCTATCCAAGTCCTTCTGTGATGATGTAACGGATTCCAAATTATCTGCTAATCCACCTATTTTGGTATCATCTGCCAACTTCACCAGCTTGTTATTTATATTCCTGTCTAAATCATTTATAGATATTAAAAATAGCAGTGGCCCCCAGCACTGCCCCCTGCTGGTCACCCCTCTTAACTCTCATGAGGTTCCCCTCACCATCACCCTTCCTGTGTCTGAGCCAATTCTGCCCCCATCTACACCCCACACCCTGAACTGCCACTTATTTTAGTTTGATGCCCACCCTCTCATGTGGCACCTCATCAAATGCTTTCAGAAGTTGTTTGTAATGAGCCACCAAACCATCTCGGTGTCCATGAATGTGTCGGGGATACCCAGCAAGTAATAGATATGAAACATCAACAAGCAAGGGGTCTTGTGGACAGGCGAATAATTGTAGGGTGGGGGGTCCCAGACCCAGGGTCCCACCCACACAAAAGTCTTAGGGGTGCCTATGGGGTCGCCTCTATTAACTCAAAGTCAGGGCACAAATCAGAAATCGTAACCAACAGCCCCTCCTGGATTGGCTGAGAGGTTCACCAAGGCCGGGTCCACATGAGCGTCAGACCTTTATAACCCAATGGGCAGAAAGGGCGGAGTCACATTCCCTGAAGGGGTGTGTCCTCGCAGCTACATAGGAGGAGGAGGAGATCAGACAAGGCTGTTAGCAACAGCGCCCCCTCTCGCACCAATGGGGTACTGCGTCTCTGTGACGGGCCATGAAGGTCACATTTGTGTGACACTCTGGTTTTACTGTTTTGAAGTAGGACTGTAAACGAGATTCTCTCTCTCTCTCCACTTTTACAGTTTTCACAGACACGTTTACGATTGAAGACCCCTGAGCTGCGTGTCATTTTGAAGAGCAGATCTCACTCTGTTTAGAGCTGCTAAAGAAATGAAATCCAAATGAGAATATTCAAAAACATCTTTAAGAAAAGTGAAATATAAAAAGTAGAAAACATATAAAGTGGGGACGTGGTGTCATTTTAAAGTAGAAGACCCCCCCATCTCATTTTGTCCATCAATTCGTATACAATTGAATCGGGACGATCAAGAACGCCAAGGCAGGGGTTGCTGTAAATGAGCCATCTTTGAGGGAAGAAAAATATTGCAACGTGACATTGGGGGGTGCAGTGTGACATTTTAATGACTAAATGCTGTTCTTTCATTTTAGCAATGAGGACATTCAGGACTTAATGCCATTTTTTTTAATGTTTTCCAATATCATCCGGTCCTGTCGGTGGGTCTGAGACCCCCTCCACTGAGTCATCGGTGTAATGTGGCGGAGTGGTCTGTGTGAGCGATGATCTGCTGGGTGATGCAGCCATGGAGTCGTGTACTCCTGGTAGGACCACCCATGGCGACAATGTCAGAGTCAATAACCCCCACTCCAGTCCCACCGAGGGTCCATTCAAAGTGGTGCAGCTTCCTGCCATCCCTTGTCTTCCTGCACACGGCTTGCCACCTGCCCATTCCTGACAGGATGTGAAGCGGTGGGATTGAGGACCCCCCGACATCAAGCAACTTGTCGCTAAGAATTTTAACAGCCCACTTGCACAAGTCATTATTGACAATTCAGCCCACCAACAAAGAAGTTTGCACCCCACCACACACACACAACAAGCCCACCCACAGCCACCCCCCAGACCCCACCCAAGGTTCTACAAGCCCTGCCTGTTGTGGGACCCTCTAATTGTGAGGTTACTTGAGACCCTCTGTTGTGAGGCAACTTGAGACCCTCTGTTGTGAAGCGACTAGAGACCCTCTTTTGTGAGGTGACTTGAGACCCTCTGTTGTGAGGTGACTTGAGACCCTCTATTGTGAGGTGACTTGAGACCCTCTGTTGTGAGGCTACTCCGGTCTTTTACATTTGAAATTCTGCCCTGCAGTTAATGAATACACAGAGTGTGGTGCACATTGGATTGAGGGGCAAAGGTTGTGAGCCTCTGGGGGGCTCCTGTTAGTGCAGAGACCACTTAAAGCTACTGTCTGAGGCAAAGCCTTGTTTATTCTCCATTTATTTTAAGGTTTACCAGCGTTGGTGTCTTCTTAGTAAAGGCAGAAGGAGAAAAGTTCAAATGTGAGGCAAATCTTCTGATGTCTTCCGTTTAAGTGTTACAGCTGCCTGATGGACGACTTGCAGGACAGGCTTAGCCCCCGAGATGCAAAGTCCGGACCACCACAGCAATCCAAGCTGAGCTTCAGGAATGAGGCCCCCCACTGCTGCGTGTCTGTGTGTGATGTGCTTTGTGTAAGGGTCTGAAGGTTAAAGGGTAGGAACAACTCATTGGGGGGGTCCTGTTTCTGTTACAAGTGTCATGCCAGCCGTTGGGTCGGGCACACTGGGCAGACTTTCATTGTACTCCACACATGTCACGACGGGGCCACGGGGGTCTGTCTGTCTGTCTGCCATACAGGGGCTGTCAGCCCTCCATCTGCAGGTCTGAAAGGCGCTCTGGCAGAATAGAAAGACAGCAAAGGCAACACAGAGCTAGATTAACACTTCATAAAGAGATAGATGAAGAAGTAAAAGAGTTACTTTATAATAAATTTGAAAGGTTCTGTCTGTCACATAATGCCTTTCATCCATCCTTCTATCTATCCAGGCAACATAAATCATGTTGCAGCTCTCAGCCTCCATCAACAAGAATGTATTCAAATCTAAATAGACAGATGAACGGCACTTCATTTTATGACTGATAGATCCCTTGAAATTTATTATAAACTGACGTTGATTGCCATTATGAATGAGCCGCTGATACACATAACGCTAGGCTGGCGATGTGTCGCACCTCCTGGTCTTTCTATTTGTCTGGAGTGCCTCTGATATCTGCAGATGGATGGACAGATGAGAGCCACTGTGTGATAAGACAGATAGGAGGACCCTTCAATGTGACTATAAAGTGACTGTCATAACCTGCTGATGAACCTATGAATGTGTGAGTTTCAAATCTCCACATATATTATTAGTATGACCTCTCCTAGCGTTATGTTTATCTGTTCAAGAAAGAGCGAGCGCCTTACAGATCATCGATCAGTAGACAGAAAGATGGATGGACAAAACAAGTGCATGACAGATGGATAGATAGAGGAAAGGCACTATATAATAATAAATAGATAGATAGATATGACAGGCACTATATAATAAATACATAGATACATAGACAGAGGAAAGGCACTATATAATAGGACATAGATATGACAGGCACTATATAGATAGATAGATAGGTAGAGGAAAGGTGCTATAAAATAAGAGATAGATAGATAGATAGATAGATGTGAAAGGCACTATATAACAGATAGATAGATAGATGAAAGGCACTATATAACAGATAGATAGATAGATAGATAGATAGATAGATAGATAGATAGATAGATAGATAGATAGAGGACTCTAAGCTGAATTTGGATTCCGTTTAATCTGCTAAGGCTGTGCTGTGTCAGTTTTTAATTGTAATCACAAGTATTTTGGCAAAAAACAAAATAATAATATGAATTTGCTTCTATCAAAGATTTGAATTGTTCTTTGTAGATCTGAGGGTGCAGTTTTATGCCATAAAACAAATACGACGTTTACAAAATCCAAATGTGCCATTTTCTAAAGTCAGGTGTCTTGTTCTGCTATTGAATCTCCAGACTCAGCAGGGGGT
The DNA here is from genome assembly GCF_016835505.1 of Polypterus senegalus. Taxonomy (NCBI): domain Eukaryota; kingdom Metazoa; phylum Chordata; class Cladistia; order Polypteriformes; family Polypteridae; genus Polypterus; species Polypterus senegalus. The sequence continues at coordinate 334,653,294 of NC_053154.1, forward strand.
CCATCACAGTGTTGTTTGTTTGGTTGTTTGTTTATTTGTTGTTTATTGGTTTGTTTGTTTGTTTTTTTGGATTCTGGTGTAGCCCACACCACCATGTCATTTAGCCCTTGTATCCTGCATGTCTGGTGTCGATTGTGGACCCAATGACATTAAAGGGCTCACAAAGTAGAGTTGGGGGGTCCGGGGGGTTCCCCCACCACAGCTCGCCCTCTCACTGCCCTCCTTCGTTTTCTTTTCCCAGGCAGGAGACACTGTCTCGGAGAGCAGCTGGCACGGATGGAGATGTTCCTCTTCTTCTCCACGTTACTCCAAAGATTCCATGTTGGCTTCCCGCCCGGCTCCGTCCCCAGTGTGGCCCCCCGCCTCGGAATGACTCTGCAGCCACAGGCCTACTGCATTTGTGCCACGCGACGTCAGCCTGACGCGAAGTGCAGGACCGGGAAGTTTTAAAGGCCGAGGGCCTCTTGACGACGCTTCAGAAGTGTTTTAATGTTAAACTTCATGTTGTTACGTTCCTTTATTTTTTTGTTTTTAAATGAAGCCTTGGAAGGAGAAAAAGGAATTTCACTTTGTGGTTTCCTTCAGGGTGATTGTGCGATTCACGCCCGGGCCAATTACTTGAGAACACGTTGCAGTCCAGTTTAAGAATTCCCGACGATTCTCAGCAGTGTGCTGGCACTGGGACTGTCAACGGGAAAAGTGACAAACCTCCTGGTGCCATCTGGTCCTGGAGTTTTCCAAACCGGGCATTGTGACACTTTGGAATGACTTGAGCAAAGCTGTGGAAGGAAACTTCTGATTTGTCCTCAATTTCCAGTTTCAAACCTGACTTCCAATATAAAGGAGATGAGTAATGATTTACTCCAATCAAATCTCATAATCGCGCTGATGGTGTGTGTGATGCCTTGATGGCCCCTCACCTTCTGCACACTTTGTGTCGTCAAATTCATTTGAACTGCAGAGAGGTGCCATTTTTGCCCATCAATCCGTAGTCTTCCTCCTCTTCATCTCTTCCCCCTTCTGTGTGTTTGCTGAACCTCCTCCAACTCCAGCAGATCGTCTTCTTTTATTTTATCCGTCCATCTCCTCTTTGGCCCACACATTCACTGCTTCTCCCCATCAAATGTCCAGACCACCTCAACTTACTTTCCAGAACTTTCTTAGATTTCTCTCTCCCACTTTTGTTGGATCCCTGATGGTTTCATTTCTTATTCTGTCCTTCTTTGTATCTCCACACATCCATCTCCACCTTCTCATTTCTGGCCCATTCACTGTCCACGTCTCAGGTCCTCACGCCACTCACTGCTGCTCTCACCTTTAACTTCCACCCTAACTCTTCAGTCACACGACCCTCCTCATCTCGTCTTCCATTTGTTCCATCCACACTGCCCTCTGTGGTTCATCTCTAGCTCATCCTCAGTGTTGGTCTACCTGCTGATCCCAGATGGTTAAACTTCTCCACTCTTCTCAATGGTTCTCCTTGGACCCTCACTTTTGGATCCTTCATCACCATTAAACCTCGGATTTTCTCTTCTTCTTCTCTTTAACCCTCTGTCTTCCAAAGCTCTTCTCTATCTTCCAACTTCCTTCTCTCTGGTGCCACATGGCACAAAGCCTGTGCCCTTTGGTCTGGGGGTTTGGAAAGTCCCCTTCTACACAGCTTGAAGGGTTTTGTCTGTCTGTCAGTCAGTCTGTCATACAAGGGCAGGTCTGGAAGGCGCTTTGGAAGAACAGAAAGACAGCAAAGGCGACGATAATTAGATTAACACTTCATAAAGAGATAGATGAACAAATAAAAGAGTTACTTTATAATACATTTGAAAGGTTCTGTCTGTCATATAGTGCCTTTCATCTCTCTATCTATCGATTATATAGTGCCTTTCTCTATCCATCTGTCTGTCTTTCTGTCTATCTCAGTGTTTAGCACCTTTCTATCAATCTATCTTTCTATCTGTTATTTAATGTCTTCCTCTATCTATTATATAGTGCCTTTATCTATCATTCTATGTATCTAACAGTATATAGTGCCTTTTTATCTCTGTATCGATTATATAGTGCCTTTCTCTATCTCTGTCTGTCTGTCTCAGTGTTTAGCACCTTTCTATCTATCTGTTATATAGTGCCTTTCTCTATCTATCTATCCATCTATCATATAGTGCCTTTCATCTCTCTATCTATCGATTATATAGTGCCTTTCTCTATCCATCTGTCTGTCTTTCTGTCTATCTCAGTGTTTAGCACCTTTCTATCAATCTATCTGTTATTTAATGTCTTCCTCTATCTATAATATAGTGCCTTTTTCTATCTTTCAATGTATCTAACAGTATATAGTGCCTTTTTATCTCTGTATCGATTATATAGTGCCTTTCTCTATCCATCTGTCTGTCTGTCTCAGTGTTTAGCACCTTTCTATCTATCTATCTATCTATCATATAGTGCCTTTTTACATCTATCTGTCTATCAGATGATCTGAAAGCGCTCTGTCTTGAACAGATGAACAGTGTCAGTGCCACATGGCTTGGACGGGCATTCCAGCCAGAGGAGAGGAAGAAGCCAGACCCAGGAGAGATGGCCAGACAGGCAATCGTTTGTGAAAGACGCTACAGGGGATGTGTTATTCCCCTCAGGATGTTAAATGGCAGCAGCCCTCCGTATCGGTGCCCATTTGGGAACCAACAGGGAATGCTGGGAGATGTAGTCTGGCAACAGAGCCCTGCTGGGACCATGGATGCCCACAAGGGGTCACTGCAGGAGATGAGCGCCCTACAAGGTTTGCCACACCACCGTTTGTTCTGTGAGAAGCGCGCAGCCCGTTGCTCTTCTTGGCCCATCATAACAATCTGATGACGTCTGGCAGCCTCTCCAGTTACACCAACAAATGCAATGCTAGTCGAGGTGGGAGGTCAACCGTTCGGTTTCAGGAGAATCCAATGAGACTTGACTTGAATGAAAGCAAACCGTGAATCGGCAGACAGCGAATATTCCAGTTGATGTTTGGGAATATCGGTATGGCGGTGTAAGATTTGAATCCTCTGGAAGACGAGTGTTAAAGTTGGTTGGTGATTTTTGGATTCCACACTTGGGCACCAAATCAAATGAGCAGTTTGGCCACCTGGGCGTTTGCTACAACCAAATATTAAAAGAAGAATTGTCAGACGTATGAAACGATTCATCTTGGCTGGAATGGTTGTGATTATGTTCAGATATATATTTGGGGGGATCAAAGGGTCCAATAAAAAATAAGGTGGTATCTGCTTGTTACGCACCTGAAGCTGAGCTGATGTCACACTACGTGCCTTTTAGTCGTAGGGGTGTCAGACTTGTCAACACCCACTGAAGAGTGGCTGGGCCTGCGGATTATCAAGGCCTGGTAAGACATACAGAGTCCTTTACTGGGCTTTCAACTGGAGATAAACACACACTCTGAGATCCCAGTCTCTCTGCAGTATCACCCGCATGATGCCCTCAATGCCTGCCACTCCTCCGTACTCCACTTAGGGGCTCACTGTCACCAACACACAGGGGTCCAGGAGACACCACAAGGCTCAACACCCTTTTGGTTAAATGCCACATACCACCCAATCTTACTTCTAGCACCCTTATTCTTCTATTGAGGTGTGACCTCTCAGTCTCGATGACCCAGTGGGCAAGACAGTAACAACCTTCCTGCTCCAGGGGTCTCATTTACCACATCAGACTTTGTGTGCATTTGAGCAGAAAACTGTGTGCACACCAAAGAAGAAAAACAGAAACTGCCAACCAAACTCTGATTTCTAAACCTGCCGTGCGCTCGTTTTAAGTTCCCTTTATAAACCTCACCCAACTTATAAATGTGCCTACCATCCATATATGGGGTATGCTAATCAGCCTCATACATATGCAATCACAATGCGGCAGAGCTTCATTGGCTGGTAGAGCAGCCTCCCACCTGACACATCGAGACTCCGCCCACTGCATTCAGGAGAGTCTGGCTGTGCCCTGCAACTGAGAACACAAGACCACATGTGGACTCGGACCACCTCTACTCTACACTCTGGGGGTCTGGGAAAGGCATAAGGCAGCATTGTCTGAGCGGGTAGCCACGATGACCTGGCACATCTAACGTTACAATGAAGAGTGCAGGCCAAGTGAGACTCTGAGGGCTCTGCCAGTGACCTCACTATATCGTGTACGGCACCGTCACAAAATAAATGAATCACAGCTGACCCAGGCCACTGAGACAGTCTCATGTTGGCATCACAGATGACTTGCGTATTAATGGGCGTCACAGCTCACAGTTAACAAAAGCAGCTTCATTCTCGTTATTGCAATAAGAGTTCAGTTGAGTGCTCCAGTTACTTTACGACTGCAAATTGCCATTTTATGTTGGCACAACCCTGTTGTGTTTTATGTCAGTGCCATCCCATGATATCAAAACTGGATTAGGCACATGACCAGCCAGTTAACAGCTTCCAGCACATCGGGCACAATGGAGTGAAGCTTGGCTGAGATGTTTCCAAGAGTGTTAGCCAGTTCACTGAGGAGTGACAACAGGTGGCCAATATCTTCTTCTTCTTCTCCTTTCAGGTGTTCCCATTAGAGGTCACCACAGCGAGTCATTTTTTCCACATCTCTCTGTCCTCGTCATCTTGCTCCGTTAAACTCGTTCATGTCCCCACTCACCACATCCATAAACCTCCTCTTAGGCCTTCCTCTTCTCCTCTTCCCTGTCCGCTCTATCCTTAGCATCCTTCTCCCATTATGCCCTTCATCATCTCTCCTCTTCACATGTCCAAACCAACGCAATCTCGCCTCTCTGACTTTGTCTCCCAACCGTCCCACCTAGTTGACCCTCTAATGTCCTCATTTCTAATCCTGTCCATCCTCGTCACACCCAATGCAAATCTCCACATAATTAACTGTGCCACCTCCAGCCCACATAACACAGCTGGTCTCACTGCCGTCCTGTAGACCTTCCCTTTCACTCTTGCTGATACCCTTCTGTCACAGATCACTCCTGACACTCTTCTCCACCCTGCCTGCACTCTCATCTTTACTTCTCTTCCACAATCCTTATTACTCTGTACTGTTGATCCCAAGAATTTAAATCCTTCTAATGAGTTGGACTCTCAATTCTCCGACCCCACATTGCGTATTCAGGCCTCACATTTTGACTTCCGGCGTGTAATTCTTTACATTTACTGACATTAAACTTCATCGTCCACAAATCTGCCCAAGCATGTCTGCTATCCAAGTCCTTCTGTGATGATATAACGGATTCCAAATTATCTGCTAATCCACCTATCTTGGTATCATCAGCAAACCTTCACCAGCTTGTTACTTATATTCCTATCTAAATCATTTATATATATTAACAATAGAAGCGGCCCCAGCACTGCCCCCTGCTGGTCACCACTCTTAACATCGGCCAGTTCTGATGAGGTTCCTCTCACCATCACCCTCTGCTTCCTGTATCTCAGCCAATTCTGCACCCATCTAAAAACATCACCCTGAACTGCCACTTCTTTTACTTTGATGCCCACCCTCTCATGTGGCACCTTATCAGATGCTTTCTGAAAGTGCAGATAAATAATCTCATCTGCTCCACTCTGATCGTATCCTTTTGTTGCCTCCTCATACAATTCCAGCCTGTTAGTAAAACACGACCTCCCTCTTCTGACTCCACGCTGACTGTTCCTCCTGTCCTTGCCATGTGTTGCTCAATCTTTTCCTTAATAATTCCTTCCATTAATTTTCCTGTGATGCATGTTAAGCTTACTGGCCTATAGTTGCTTGGATCTGCCCTGTCATCTTTTTTATATAATGGGATGATATTTGCCATTTTCCAGTCCTTCAGAATCTCTCCAGCGTGCAGTGACTTCCTAAAATTACGCGTCAAGGGTTTATATCTGCACTCAGTAGCCTCCTTAAGAAGTCGAGGATAAATATTATCAGGTCCAGGGGCCTCAAATATAAACGGTGCATACGCACAAAAATGTTGTGTACTCCCGTTTCTACGCTCAGGTCGCGATGTATAAAAACTAAACTTGACGTAAAGCCACGCACATTTTCATGCTAGCTCCAACCCTGGCATATGCAAGTTCTCCGATTGACTTTGCAAACTGTTGGCACCCAGCGTCAAAGCAGTGCTACTGTTCCTGTGTGGTTATCCTTTCTTTTTCAGATCCACATCCCTGACGTGACTTTATAAATACACTGAAATTAACCGCATGTTGTTTATTAGTTTAAGGCATCTGATTGTAATTAACTTATAACAATATACCGGTCCACAGAATGGCCAAACTATTCTAAATACCATAACTGCTTTAGCGTTGTTACTCTCACTGCACCTTCTTCTTTCAGCTGCTCCCATCAGGGGTTGCCACAGCGGATCATTTCTTTCCATATTCCTCTCACTGCACCACTTGGAGTATTTATATCACTGTATCTGAGTGTGGAATCACAGGAGTACAGCAGCTGATCGGAAAGAGAATTATCAGGATACAGCATCAAGGATACGCTGCCTCAGCCATGCGCACAGTCTATTTGAACTGCCCTCATACGGCAAACGCTTTCCTGTACGGACCTCGCGGTTCACAAACCGTTTCATCCCAAGAACTCTAAACGCACTCAATCAGCCCATCAAGTGCTCCTTGTAGAACTGTCTGGACTTATAAGTATAATTAGCTCACTGTAAACTTACGATACAGTTATAATATTACACAATCTGAGCCACTTTATAAAGCGTGTATTTACATATGATGACGATATCATTTGTAAGATGAAATGCAGCAAAATATGTTGATTATATTATACAGATAAAATGTTAACATCATTTAAATTATCTATATTGCTAATAATTAAACATGTGAGGACACGGCGCTGCAGCGTTAATGACGAGCTGGCGCCCGTTCACGGATTGTTCCTGCCTCACGCTGTATTCTTGCTGGGCTGACGCGACACTGGAAGGATAGATGGATAGAATAATTAAACACGTGCTACGAAGATATTTCAATGTTCCTTAAAGTTTTGAAGAATCGGCGTTCTTAGCTTACAGATGGCTTAACGTCTATTACAGAGCCGATTGTGTGGGGATTGGGTATTTGGAGAAAGAAAAGTAAGGACAGGAACTGGAGGTTAGTACGTTTGAAAGAGACAGGACTGCTACAACAAATGATTTCATCGAAGGTCGCGCACGGCGCAGCAGCATCTTGTGTGAGACATGAATAATCACTGTGTTTAATAAGATGATTTAATTCCTATTATCATGAAAATGATATCACGTATTGTGATATTTGGCCGGCTTATCATCCCGGCCAATACCCCCAGGCCGCCAGATGGAGCCCTCCCTGCAGTATGGAGGTGCCCCGAAGACCAGCAGGGAATCATGGACGCTGTAGTTTTTATCCTCAGCCCTGCTGGATACCTCAGGGGCCGCAAGAGGGTGCTGCAGGGAGGACCGAAGACTCATTTGTGCCCTATGACCCGGAAGTTCGTCATAGGAAGAGCGACGGGTTTCCGGGATGAAGAAAAGAACTTGTACCTGACCCGGAAGTGATTGAGAGTCACATGGACTGGGGATGGAGAACACTTCCGGGTCAGGAGATATAAAAGGACTGTGGGAGCTCCCAGACGGCGAGGTGAGCTGGGTGGAAGGGTGGCAATGCGTCTGGGAGTCGGAGGATTGGTTTATTATTTGTGATTCGTGATTTATATGAGTATTGTGGTGGAGAGGGCGTTTTGTACACTGTGGAGATTTAATAAAGTCAATTGGAGGACTTTTACCTGGTGTTTGGAGTCGTGGACAGGGGTTCAAGGGAGCGAGAGTGCCCCCTATCTACCACAGTATACATCTCAATATTTTAATTATTCAGAGAGCTGTAATATTATGAATGTCATGGATTCTGTGTCCTGTCGGAGTAAGAGAAACAACGGAAGCACGTCGTGGTTCACACACACAGAGCACATAGAAGATCAAATACAAAACAAAGCATTTAATGTGTTACTTTAGTTATGATGGGATTTGAGAAACTGGTTAATTAAACGATTTTAAGATGAAGTTTATGATGTTCTACTTTAATGACAAAATAAACTACGTGATTGAAGTGGAAATTTCGAGATTAAAGTTGACATTTCGTGCTTTTTTCCCCCACCGTGTGCCTGTTTTTTTTCTCTGTACCCTAATAAGCTTTCATACGACACTCAGACGGTGGGCTATGACTTCCCTTTTCACGGCGACTTTGATACGTGACAACTTCTTTTTTATCTCCGGCACTGTGCAACCTTGTGAACTTGAGCTTTCGAGTTTCTCGATCAACTTCCTTTTGTTGATTATCCGACTGTTTAAACCAACAAACAGTACATTTTTTCTTTGCCTCCACTTGGTATTCTCTGAAATTCTATTCCCCAGGTGTTTTGCCTTTTCACAGAACGCTGAGCTGAAGGGCTGCTTATATTGATTTGCATATTCAAAGAGGTGTAATTCTGGGAGTTTGGGGCGAGACAGCAGGCGCGTGTACGTGCGTTACGTTTCATGCTGCCCGGGATTTATGTAGCGGAAGAACGAGGGAGTTGGTGTTCACACAGATTTATGCATCTGGATTTTTTTGTCCATACGCCGTGTTTTAGTGTGAATTCTACGCACGCCGTTATGCATGAGGCCCCTGGTGATTTGTTTGATTTCAGCCTATTTAATCCGCACTACTCTTCTCCCTCTACAATATCCAAGTCCCTCAGCACCTCCTTAGTAGTCCCTGTTACTGATGGAGGTTATCCACTTCCTCAGATAAGCGAGCGTTTAGGGCATCCGCTATTTCACTGTCTGTATCTTTTAATTCCCTTTTACTATTCCTGATGCACTTCATCTCCTCCTTGACTGTTCTTCCATCCATCCATCCATTATCCAAACCACTATATCCTAACTACAGGGTCACGGGGGTCTGCTGGAGCCAATCTTAGCCAGCACAGGGCGCAAGTTGGGAACAAATTCCTGGGCGGGGCGCCAGCCTACTGCAGGGCACACACACACATACACCAAGCACACACTAGGGACAATTTAGGACCGCCAATGAATCTAACCAGCATGTCTTTGGACTGTGGGAGGAAACCCACGCAGACATGGTGAGAACATGCAAACTCCACGCAAGGAGGACCCGGGAAGCGAACCCAGACGGATCTCCTAACTGCAAGGCAGCAGTGCTAGCCACTGTGCCACCGTGCTACCCTTTGACTGTACTTTTACTACTAAAATACTCAAAGAATCTCTTAGGGTGGTCTTTCACCTTATCTGCTGTATTCATCTCTAACTGCCTTTTAGGAGGCGGTTGGGACCTTGTGCTGCTACCACCACCACACGATGAATCACCTGGAGTGGGAGCCGAGTGCAGCGGGTGATACCTCAGCACCACACTGGCACAGTGTGCCAATCTTGCCCTCATATCCCCTCCGAATCCTCCCTTCAAGGTTAAGGAAGCCACTGCAGGATGAGGGTCTCACTCAAGGGCCCGACAGAGTAGAGTCGCTTATTCTTCTTAATGGTTGCCCTACGATTGATTCACTTTGCAGTTTTTATTTTTATACACCTTAGGCGTCCGTTTTTTCCTTTACAGGTTCTTTTGGTTTTTTTTTTAACTCTTTACTACCCCGGTGGAGTTTTTTTTTTTTAGGTTTCTTACTAGTTCAGGGCGGACTGGTGGCTCTGAGGCGAGGGATCTGGGCCAGGAAATGGAAGGTTGCCGGTTCGAATCCCGTAAACTCCAAAAGTGACTCCACTCCATTGGGCCTTTAACCTGCCATTGCTGTGCCCCGGTATGACGTTAACCTGCCATCCAGCCCTTCAAGCAGGTAATCCAACTTGCAAGGAAAAGTCAGGGGTTGGTGTAATCAGAATATTTAATTTTAAAAGTTTAATATGTCACTGTGCTCTGTGCAAATATTTTAAATCTGTCATTACTACATGCACAGCTGAGCCAGGTTTAGTACAAAGGGGCTCAGCATTTAGAACTGCCAGGCCAAACATAGGAGAAGATAGACAAAGGGGCACCGTGCACCACTGGTGTGTGTTAAGAGGCAGCATGTCCTCTCTTTGCCTTGTTTGGAATGGCATGAATATACCTAAGTAAGGGCCTGCACGTGGAGAAACGGCATAAAGCCTTGGCACACCTTTGAAGCTGACGGACGGAGGGGAGATTACGTCATCCGATCCTGAAAATCCTTCCAACGCAGCGACGAAAATGGCAGACTGTATACATCGAGATCCCACTTCAGTAATGGTCTTGTCATTGGCTTCCTTTCGTCTGTAGTGCTACGTAAATCGTCATTAAAGTTATTTCCTCTTAGACGATTTCTTACCGCAGTATCACCATGGGAGGGATATCGCCTTTTAATATTATATCTATTGTGATGGACGGCCGGCATTTCAGTCTGCTCGGGACGTCCCTCAACTGGAAGAAAGAGCCTTCTCAGGACAATACATCCCCTGGGACGCTAGGTGGCAGCTCCCCTGGATGGAAATGGTTCCCCGGACTCCCGCAGGGCAGCATGGGACATGGAGTACGGTTCTTCAGCCCTGTTGGGTACCGTGGGTGCTGCCAGGGAAAACTCACCAAGAACCAGGGGAATATTATGGTGACGTTAACCCAGAAGTACTTAGGAGTCAGGAGGATGGAAACCCGCAGTACTTCCGGGACAACTGAAGAAGGAATACCTCCAGGTCAGAGACTTTAAAAGGACTGTGGGAAAAACCAGCAGGTCGAGTCGGAGTTGGGTGGTAGAGGATGGAGCTGCTGGGAGTGGAGGATTTTGTCTATTGATTGGAGAATTGTTAATTGTGGAGTGTGCTTTGCTTTTTGCACTATTATTGATGATAATAATAAAAGAATCGTCTTTGTGCTTTTACAAGTGTGTCTTGGACGGCTGTCTGGTGGGTTCAATGGGGCAACAGCGACCCCTAGCGTCCACACTATATAGTTTCAGGTTACTTAAGATGCCCCAATTAAAAAAAATCGTATTCCAACCAGGGAGCTAACGCCCCCTAGAGGAAAACAGTTGGTGGCAGGATTGGCACACCAGCCACCTCAAAAAGGACCTCAATGTTCCAGTGTGATGCTGAGGTGTCACCCATTGCGCGGCGACACTCAGATCTCAATGCGGGTGGCTCGACCTCTCAATTCTCCCACGCTATCCCTCTACTACTTGTTCCGCTGCTCCTCAACCGTCTCCACACCCGATCCCAGTCTGTCCTCCTTTGACTTCATCGCATCTCCAACTCCCACTGGGACATCGGTGCTGATCTGGGGCCTCATGTATAACGCACTCTAACATGGCGTAAGCACAAAAGCCGAAATGTGTTTACGCACAGAAAAATCCAGATGCAGGAATCTGTGCGCACTCCAACTTCCACGTTCTTCCGCTACATAAATCCCGATCAGCGTGAAAACTAACGCTCGTGCACGCGCTTTATGTAACGCCCCAAATCCTCCCAGAATTACGCCTCTTTGAATATGCAAATCAATATAAATCGCCCTTAAGTGCAGCCTTCTGTGAAAAGACAATGGGAAAAGCACGGGGGAAAATATAAGAATTTCAGCGAATACCAAGTGGAGGCAAAGGAAAAACAGACAATTTGTTCAAATAAACCGTAGAATAATCAACAAAAGGAAGTTGATCGAGTGACATAGCGTGTTGGAGAAACTTGAAAGCTCACATTCACAAAATCGCACAGTGCCGGAAATAAAAAAGAAGTCACATATCAAAGTCGCCGTGAAAAGAAGAGTTGTAAGCCCACCGTCTGAGTGTCATATGAAAGTTTATTAGGGTACAGAGAAAAAAGGCACACGGTGGGGAAAAAACACGAAATGTCAACTTCAATCTCGACATTTCCACTTTAATCACGTAGTTTATTTTGTCATTAAAGTAGAACATCATAAACTTCATCTTAAAATCGTTTAATCAACCAGTTTCTCAAATCACATCGTAATTAAAGTCGCACGTTAAATGCTTTGTTTTGTATTTGATCTTCTACTCGTATGTGCTCTGTGTGTGTGAATCACTACTTGCTTCTTAAACCGGCTCTCTTCCTCCAACTGGACACAGAGTCCATGACATTTGTGATATTACAGCTCTCGACCCGGGTTCGCTTCCCGGGTCCTCCCTGCGTGGAGTTTGCATGTCCTCCCCGTGTCTGCGTGGGTTTCCTCCCACAGTCCAAAGACATGCAGGTTAGGTGGATTGGCGATTCTAAATTGGCCCTAGTGTGTGTGCTTGGTGTGTGGGTGTGTTTGTGTGTGTCCTGCGGTGGGTTGGCACCCTGCCCAGGATTGGTTCCTGCCTTGTGCCCTGTGTTGGCTGGGATTGGCTCCAGCAGACCCCCGTGACCCTGTATTCGGATTCAGCGGGTTAGAAAATGGATGGATGGATATTACAGCTCTCTGAATAACTCAAATACTGAGATGTATACGTGATGTCATTTTCATGATGATAGGAGCTAAAGCACGTTATTAAACATGTTTCACTTCGATGAAATCATTTATTGCAGCAGTACTCAGGGGCGGCTCTAGGCTTATGGTGGCACTGGGCAGAGGAAGAATCGGTGGCTCCTTCGCCCGCTAATATCAGTAAGGTAGCTTATGCACGGTGGATGGCCACGTCCGTTACAGACACTGCATAGCCGCCTCGTGCTCATGACACAAGCATTTAACTTTTGCCGAAATTTGTCGCTGTGTTGTTATTTTCTCTTTCTTTTCTCCTTTGTTGAGTTGGCCAGCTGAAGGACCTGATGAAGACCTTTGTTGTGTTGGCCAGCCGAGGACCTAATTGAGTTGTCCGGTGTGTTTGAGATCATGGTCTTGTTGCACAATAAAGTTCCTCCTGATTAGTTTGGTTTCATTTCTCTATAAATTGGCAGACAAAGTGTTTCTGCAGGCCTTTGAATTCATTCTTTACTTATTTGGCGGACTCCTTTATTCACGTTGACTTAAAACATTTGGTTGGTCAAGTGACTTACTCAGGCTCACATGGTGGTGTCAGCAGTGGGATTTGAATCCACAACCTCAGGGTTTGAAGTCCAAAGCCTTAACTGCTACGCCACACTGCCCTTCACTATCTATGGAGATATTTATTTCATTTTACAGTGCGTTCATATAGTGCCTGTCACTACTTACCTCTGTGTTTGTTATATAGCGCCTTTCCTATCAATCTAATTACTATTACTTATTTTTGGCTGACATTTTATCCAACAACGACTTACAACCTCTTTGTTCCCCCAATAGGAAGACAGGCAGGTCACATGACTTGTTCAGGGTCAGACGGTGGTGTCAGTAGTGGGATTTGAATCCACAACCTCAGGGTTTGAAGTCCAAAGCCTTACTCACTACACCTCACTGCCATGCTACCATCATGAGTTGTGTCGATGGGCGAAATTCGCCAAAGTGTTTTACGTAGTGAACATGCTGCATGTTTGCTGGTGGTCTCGTTCATCAAATATTCTCCGTGAATGAGGCTGCGCTAACAGGAAAAAAAAAAAAGAAGCAGCAGCCAACAAACCCGGTGAGGTCGAGGATTTGCAGACTTGATGTGATTACTGCAAGCGTGGGATGTGCAACCAAACGTGAAGTGGGATTTGGTTTGGGGCGGTCTGTTCCTACACTTGTGAAATTGGGTGGGCTGCTCCAAACATTGCTATCTTCTGTATCATCTAACAGGTCAAGATGTCCATAGCAGGAAACAAAAGTTGAAATTCTGGCCTCCTCGTCTCAAACTCATCTTTTGATCTCCAGTGTAGAGGAGAAACAACTGAAGTGGTCTTGCTGTTCCCATGCGTTTGGAGGGACTGGATGTGTTTATTTGTTACTAGCAGTGCCACCCATCATGAAAGTCATCAATGTAGACCTCATGTTTTCATTTGATCCAGATGTTGTCCATTGGTTCTGGTAAAATAATACACTCCTGATCCCCTTCCACCTCGCTGGCCATTTTCAGCTCTCCGTTTTCACCGCTACCCCTCGCCATTGCTTGTTGGTCTGACCCCTCTTATACAGGGTGGTCCAGATCTAATTATGCAGATCCAGATCGTCTGGATGATGTTGATTTATGTGGGGACGATTCCAGTTTGGCGTGAAGATGATTCTTTATGTCGTCAGTTCGCACACTTCTCGATGGTCCAGGATATTTCGGGTGATTTTCTAGGGCGTAATGAAAATTGCATAATTAGATCTGTACCACCCTATAGAAGAAGTGCTTTGCTGGGTGGTCACTACTACACTGGCCTGGTCGTGTCAGGGCTCTGATTTCCTGGAATGCTCGTCAATTTACTATTTTTACGCATCCATCGCCCACCACGTGAAGTTATCGATCATTACCATTACGGCTATAAGCCTCGTTCCTGTGGGCCGAGCGTTTGCAGCAAGAAAGTTACTACCAGGCTGCTGTTGCTGGCAGGGCCGGGTACATTCGCTTGTCGATGTCCACGGCAAAAGTGAAAATGTCGCCACGAAATCACGGCATCCTGAAGGGACACATGGAAGTGCAGATCATGGAGCGGCTGGTGTGGTGTTTCCACTTTGAGGTTTCACACGAGTCGCGACATTGACGTCACGTATGATACAAGACAATTGTGACCGATGGTGAACGACGGAGAACGATACAAAGGATGTGCACGAAAAAAAAAGGGATCACGTTCACAACGTGAAAATGAATAAAGTCAACCTAACAAAACTTGCTACACGATTGTTAAACGGACACTTCGGGGAAAAATCAGCACATCCTAATTAGGACTCGCTAGTCACGTGTCACGGTCACCTGTACTTACTGCGTCTCTCCTGAGGGCGTTTTGGATTTTGTTTTACCTTAAGGACTCCATTTATTTATTTTTTTTTAGAATTACCTGGCAGTGCTTTGGATGTTGTGGCTGATCGGTACTTAGGGTCTCTACCTTTCTTTTGATTATCGATCAGTTTTATGCAAATCTATTGATTTATCGTATGTTATTTAAAACAGTGATCCCCCGTTATATTCGCGGATTTTTCTGTGGAACATCTCTAATTTCATACATACATTGTAGACTACGGTAGACAAAGCGTTTCACGTTACAGTTCCCAGGCGGCTCGTTATTGGCTGAAAGAGGAGACTCAACCAATCAGAGTGGGATTTTCAATCTCTCGGGCTCCGATTGGCTGCTGCTAATGTGGTGTAATCTCGCAAGAACAGCAAGCGTGGGTCGCATCTCAGTTCTCTGTGTATCGCGTACCTTGCTTGTGGTCCGATTGATGTGAGCAAACTGTTTGTGACGTTTTCGCTTTGTCTTAAGCCCTACAATGGGACCCAAGAGTCCTGCATCTTCTAAGCCTTCTGGTAGTGGCGAGCCTAAGCGCCAGAGGAAGTCCTTGGCCATTCAGGAGAAGGTAACGCTCTTGGATATGCTTTGGGAAGGAAAGCGTTACACGGACGTCACTCGCCATTACAGGTTTACATGTGTTTAAAGTGTGTGGGAGGGGCATTTAAAGGCTTAAACTCTAAAAAAAAAAAAAGGTCTTTCTATATCGCCGAGTTTCACCTATCGTTGATGGGTCCGGAGCGTAACTTCCGCAATAGGTGGGGGATCACTGTATTCGTCATTTTAATTTGCTCTTCTTTGACATTTTGTAAAGCAATCTGAACTTCTGTAGTGACCCAACAAAACAGAAACTCGCAGAACTTTCTGAGTAAAGGTCACATTCGACTTCTCCTGTGATGTTCAGTAGCAGCCTTTCTTTACAGAATCTTGGCGGGACGGAAGCAGTCACTGGCGCACTCCCATGATGCCAGTCTCGTATTGTGAGTCGTGCTGGGCAGGCAGCATAAAGAAAAGGGACGCCTCACGCCTGGACAAAATGGTGAGGAAGGCAGGCTCTATTGTAGGCACAGAGCTGGACAGTTTGACATCCATGGCAGAGCGACGGGCACTGAGCAGACTCCTGTCAATCATGGAGAATCCACTGAACAAGATCATCTCCAGACTGAGGAGCAGCTTCAGAGACAGACTGCTGTCACCATCCTGCTCCACTGACAGACTGAGGAGACCCCACACTATGCGAATCTTCAATTCCACCGGGGGGGTAAACATTAACATTATACAAAGTTATTGTCTGTTTTTACATCCATTGTTATCACTCTGATATTTAATATTGTTTTTATCAGTATGCTGCTGCTGGAGTATGGGAATTTCCCCTTGGGATTAATAAAGTATCTATCTATCTATTATATAGTGCCTTTCATCCATCTATCTATTATATAGTGCCTTTCGTCCATCTATCTATCTTATAGTGCCTTTCATCCATCTATCTACAAACCAGATTCCAAGAAAGTTGGGACACTATACAAATTGTGAATCAAAACTGAATGCAATGATGTGGAGGTGCCAACTTCTAATATTTTATTCAGAATAGAACATAAATCACGGAACAAAAGTTTAAACTGAGAAAATGAATCATTTTAAGGGAAAAATATGTTGATTCAGAATTTCATGGTGTCAACAAATCCCAAAGAAGTTGGGACAAGGCCATTTTCACCACTGTGTGGCATCTCCCCTTCTTCTTACAACACTCAACAGACGTCTGGGGACCGAGGAGACCAGTTTCTCAAGTTTAGAAATAGGAATGCTCTCCCATTCTTGTCTAATACAGGCCTCTAACTGTTCAATCGTCTTGGGCCTTCTTTGTCGCACCTTCCTCTTTATGATGCGCCAAATGTTCTCTATAGGTGAAAGATCTGGACTGCAGACTGGCCATTTCAGTACCCGGATCCTTCTCCTATGCAGCCATGATGTTGTGATTGATGCAGAATGTGGTCTGGCATTATCTTGTTGAAAAATGCAGGGTCTTCCCTGAAAGAGATGACGTCTGGATGGGAGCATATGTTGTTCTAGAACCTGAATATATTTTTCTGCATTGATGGTGCCTTTCCAGACATGCAAGCTGCCCATGCCACACGCACTCATGCAACCCCATACCATCAGAGATGCAGGCTTCTGAACTGAGCGTTGATAGCAACTTGGGTTGTCCTTGTCCTCTTTGGTCCGGATGACATGGCGTCCCAGATTTCCAAAAGAACTTTGAATCGTGACTCGTCTGACCACAGAACAGTCTTCCATTTTGCCACACTCCATTTTAAATGATCCCTGGCCCAGTGACAACGCCTGAGCTTGTGGATCTTGCTTAGAAATGGCTTCTTCTTTGCACTGTAGAGTTTCAGCTGGCAATGGCGGATGGCACGGTGGATTGTGTTCACTGACAATGGTTTCTGGAAGTATTCCTGAGCCCATTCTGTGATTTCCTTTACAGTAGCATTCCTGTTTGTGGTGCAGTGTCGTTTAAGGGCTAGGAGATCACGGGCATCCAGTATGGTTTTACGGCCTTGACCCTTACGCACAGAGATTGTTCCAGATTCTCTGAATCTTCGGATGATGTTATGCACAGTTGATGATGATGATTGCAATTTTTCGCTGGGTAACACCTTTCTGATATTGCTCCACTATCTTTCTGCGCAACATTGTGGGAATTGGTGATCCTCTACCCATCTTGGCTTCTGAGAGACACTGCCACTCTGAGAAGCTCTTTTTATACCCAATCATGTTGCCAATTGACCTAATTAGTGTTAATTGGTCTTCCAGCTCTTCGTTATGCTCAAATTTACTTTTTCCAGCCTCTTATTGCTACTCGTCCCAACTTTTTGGGATTTGTTGACACCGTGAAATTTTGAATCAACATATTTTTCCTTTAAAATGATACATTTACTTGGATTAAACGTTTGATCTGTCATCTACGTTCTATCACAAATAAAATGTTGACATTTGCCATCTCCACATCATTGCATTCAGTTTTTATTCACAATTTGTTTAGTGTCCCAACTTTTTTAGAATGCAGTTTGTATTATATAGTGCCTTTCATCCATCTGTCCATCTATCATACACTGTGTGAAGAATTCTTAGGCAAGTTGTATTTTTGAGGATTAATTTTAATATGGAACAAACACAGTGCTATCAGTCAATCCAAAATGTTAATAATCCTGAAACCTGAATGTTTCACAACGGAAATGTGAGTGTGAACATCATCAGGGGAATACATATGTGCACAATTATTAGGCAACTATTAGTGTGCAGATTTATTATGCAACTAAAGGAAAATGAAAATTTTCCCATCTCACTTGTTTATTTTCATCTGTTATAGTGAGAATAATAAACAAACACCTCAAAATTTACAAATAAACATCTCTGACATTTCAAAAACAATCAATCAATCAATCAATGACCAATATAGCCACCCTTCTTTCCAATAACAGTCATAAGCCTTTCCATTCATGGAGTCTGTCAGTTTCTTGATCTGTTGACGATCAGCTTTTTGTGGAGCAGTGACTACAGCCTCCCAGACACTCTTCAGAGAGGTGTATTGTTTTTCTCCCCGTAAATCTAGCGTTTAAGAAGTGCCCACAAGTTCTCGATAGGGTTTAGGTCAGATGAGGAAGGGGCCATGTCATTATTCCTTCATCTTTAAGGCCTTTACTGGCTGGCCACACAGTGGAGAACTTCGATGCAAGTGATGGAGCATTGGCCTGCATATAAATCATGGTCTTCTTCCTGTATCACTGTTTGAAGAAACTGTCTTCGAAAAACTGGCAGTAGGTTTGGGAGTTGATTTTGAGTTCATCTTCAATGCAAAAGGTCCAACTAGCTCATCTTTAAAAATACCAGCTCATACCAGTACCCCACCTCCACGTTGGAGTGGAGCTCTGTGCCATTACTGATCCACAGGTCCATCCATCTGGTCCATCAAGAGTCACTCTCATCTCATCGGTCCATAAAACCTTTGAAAAAATCTGTCTTCAGATATTTCTTGGCCCAGTTTTGACGTTTCAACTTATGTTTCTTGTTCAGTGGTGGTTGGGTTTCAGCCCTCCTTACCTTGGCCATGTCTTTGAGCACTGAACACCTTGTACTTCTGGGCACTCCAGGTAGGTTGCAGCTCTGGAATATGAAAGTACTGGAGGATAATGGGTTCCTGGTAGCTTCACGTTTGATTCTTCTCAAATCTTTGGCAGCTAATTTGTGTCTTTTGTTCTCAACACGTTTCTTGCGACCCTATTGACTATTTGCAACAAAATGTTTGATGGTTCTGTGATCACACACCAATATCTTAGCAATTCCAAAAGTGCTGCATCCCTCTGAAAGACTTTTACAATTGTTGACTTTTCACAGTCAGTTAAATCTCTTTTTTGGCCCATTTTGCCCGAGGAAAACTAGCTGCCTAATAATTCTGCACACCTTGATATAGGGTGTTGATCTCCTTAGGCCACACCCTCCCTCATTACACAAATACACATCACCTGACGTGCTTAAATCCAATAAGCATTCAAGTTAATAGAGCTTGGAGTTGGAATATACGCATTAAAAATGATGATATGGTCAAAATACTCACTTGCCTGATAATTGTGCACACAGTGTATACTGCCTTTCATCCATCTCTCCATCTATCATATAGTGCCTTTCATCCATCTATCTATCTATTATATGGTGCCTTTCATCCATCTGTCCATCTATCATATAGTGCCTTTCATCCATCTATCTATCTATTATATGGTGCCTTTCATCCATCTGTCTATCTATTATATAGTGCCTTTCATCTATCTATCATATAGTGCCTTTTATCCATCTGTCTATCTATTATATAGTGCCTTTCATCCATTTATCTATCTATCTATTATATAGTGCCTTTTGTATCTCTCTATCTATCTAAGTTGGTCTTTAGTCGCAGCGTTGGGCTTTGTGTGTGTGTTGGGCGCTTAATCGTTAGTACAGGGTGAGCCAAGAAAAAAATTGCCACATTTCAAACGATTATACTACAAGAATGCTACAAGATAAAATAAGTTTCATTACTACAAAAGAAAGGGGATACAAAATACATGTTTGTCACTGTGTTTTCAAAATTACGTCTTCAAGGTGGTGGCCATCATTAGCGATGCACTCCTTGAGACGATTTCTGACCGATCGCATGACTCATTTGGCCCCAAGGCGAATAGCGTCCTTGAGGGCTTCAAGGTTTTGAGCTCGGTGTGTGTGTAGACCTTCGACTTCAGAAGAAATGAAGAAATCACACGGAGCGAGATCAGGCGAACGCGACGGCCACCCGACACTGCAGCGCAGGGAGATCAGCTTCACCACACAAAACTTGCATGGATCTCCGCACAGGCCGTATGAGCTCTCGCTCCAGGCATCCACATCTTCCAGTTCTCTAGCATTTCAATGTGACGTTCTGAAGTGACGGTGACCGTTGCTCCCCCTCCTCCTCACATAAGTAAGGGCCTACTACACCAAACTCTGCAACGGCGCACCAAACTGTAACACGTGTGCTCAAAAAGTTTTGCTTATTTACACAACCATTCAAATGGAAATGGGCCTCGTCACCGACGTCACATGATGATGGCATCTCGATGAATGGTTTGCAGAATGTTGGTGCATAACTCTCTACGGCTCTCCCAGTCTCTCCCAGTGAGTTCCTGCACTGCCACCATTTTGGTATCGATGGAAATGAAGGTCCTCCTGCAAAATCAAACACGTGTTGGAAATGCCGAAGGCAGAAGGCGCTGAACGTCTAGGAGACTGAAAAATGGACGCCCTTACAGCTTGGATGTTTTCCGAGGACACCCTGGAGATTTTCTGTTCAACGTTGTACCCGTCTTGTCTAAATTTAGAATCGTTTTCCGATTTAGGACGTCACCATTAGGAGGAATGCATTCAGAAAGTGTGCTGCGTAGCGACGGCGGATTCGTTGTTTTTGAAGAACACTTCGACAGCAAAAGCAACGGTGTGCACCGGATCAAGGCATGTGGCCGACCGAAAGGGATCACCGATCAAAGGAGGGGCTGCGTCTACCTCACGCAATGACCTGGAGAGATGGGGTACTTCATTTTGGCTCACCCAATACAATGCGTAGAAACGCAGCGACGAGGAATAAGGAGCGCAGGAGTTTTGGACCTCACGAAACACACAAGCGGAACTCGTCTGTCTGATGTCTCGTGTTTTACTTACCATAACAGAACGGAACACAAAAAAAAGGGGGCAGAGATTGTGGCTGAACTCGCCGTAGCTGATAACCGGCTCCGTCAGGCAGCACGCTATTGGCTGGCAGAAAAAGGGGTGGGAATGACTTGTGTGAAAAAGCAAAATGTGA
The DNA here is from genome assembly GCF_016835505.1 of Polypterus senegalus. Classification (NCBI taxonomy): domain Eukaryota; kingdom Metazoa; phylum Chordata; class Cladistia; order Polypteriformes; family Polypteridae; genus Polypterus; species Polypterus senegalus. The sequence goes on from NC_053154.1 coordinate 334,674,470, forward strand.
CACGGACAGCGATTTTCAGTTGTCTGAACGGACATGGGCCCGGTGAAGAGATCAGTAAACTCTGCTTGGCAAGGCAGAAGTCGTGTTTTTAATCAGTTAAATAATCACCTGAATGAACAGGTCATTCCAGTCCAAATCACAGCACAGAAACCGCACTGGTTAGAACAGCTCAGCAGTAAACCCACAGGCCACATACCTGCCCTCATTGTATTAGACCTGAGTGGGGCATTCAACGCCGTAGACCACCGCATTCCTGTGAGTCGTCTCAGCCAATGGGGTCCTCTGCGGTGACGTCCTACTGTGGTTTCAGTCTTATTTAATGCACAGGAGATGTTTCACTAATTATATTGATTGTCGCTCAAGGACCCGTGATATATCATACGGGGTACCACAAGGGCCCATGCTGGGCCCACCCTTATCCTCAAATCTACAGATACGTGAGTTTACCTCAAAACACAAGGTGAGCTCCCACAGCCATGCAGACGACACACTGATTGACTGATCTATAGCACCCGCTGCCTTTGACACCATTGACCAGGAGATATTGCTGCTTGAACATCTTGTTGGGCTTAAAGGGGCCGCTCTTAACTGGTGCAGGTCATATCTAACTGGTAAGACACTTTGCAGTGACTTTAAATTCCTCTTTTTCGTCTACTGCTCCTCTTAAATGTGGTGTTCCTCAGGGATCCATTTTGGGTCCTATCTTATTCTCCCTATTGGAGCTCCTTTTAGGAAATTTCACATTTCTTTTCACTGCTATGCTGATGATACTCAGGTTTATATTCCCGTCAGCACTCTGCAATAAATCAACTGCTCAACTGTCTGTCTGAACTAAGATCCTGGACGGCTAATCATTTTCTTGATCTGAATCAAAATAAAATGGAGGAGCTTATAGCGGGTCCACCAGCTAAAACCCAAATTGCTCTTGGACTTCTCGGCTCTTTCTCTGTCTTTTGCAAACCTCAGGTCCACCATATTGGTGTTATCTTTGACAGTAACCTCTCTTTTGAGAAACAAGTTAATTCTGTAGCTTTTTCCAGCTTTGTCTATTAGGTAAGATCAAGCCTTTGATTATCTTCTAGGGGTCTTGAGAAAGCTACTCCTGCTTTTATCTTCTCTCGCCTCGATTACTGCAACCCGCTGTATTCTGGGATTACCAAATCTCTGATCCGCAGGTTACAGTTGGTCCAGAATGGGGTAAGAAAGTCTGACTCTGTGTCTCCAATATTAGCTTCTTTACGCTGGCTGCCTGTCAGTTTGTGAATCGATTTTAAAATCTTGTTCCTAGTTTTTAAATCTTTACATGGACTCACTCCTGCCTATTTATGTGAACTGTGTGCATTACACCAGCCATCTAGACGGCTTAGATCTTCAGGTCAGTTGTCTCTTGTTGTCCCTCATACCGAGTGTCACACTAAGGGGGACAGTTGTGGCACCTCGTTTGTGGAGCTCTTTACCTCGTCACATAAAGGAGTCGTCGACAATTCAAAACGAGATTAAACACTCATTTCTAATCACTTGCATTCCGTGACCTTCAGTGATACTGATGGTTTCCTCATTGTGATTATGTAACATTACTTCTATTTATTTTATTTATGTTCATTTATTTTATTTCTTTTTATGTTTTTCTTTAATTCTATTACTGTACAGGTAAAGCACTTTGGCCACAGCATTCCTATGTGGTTTTAAATGTGCTACATAAAGATGACATTGACCTGGACTCTCCGTGCCCTCTGATCCAATGTCTGCCTTGCATTACTGAACGGATGACCTGTCATTATCTCAAGCTAAATAAGGAAAAAAAAGCAGAAACTTTAGCAAAAATGAAAATAGTGAAGACCTTAGAAATAAACTGGACGCCGTGGCACTTAAAGTCAAGGCGGGAGTTAAGAACTTGGGTGTGATCATGGACTCCGATCTAAAGTGTAAGTCACACATTATTAACTGGATTACCAGGACAAGACGTTAGACTTCTTATAACATTGCAAGATGCTGGAAAGGTACGTCACGCTTTAGTTTTCAGTCGACTAGATTGCTGCAATGCACTCCTAACAGGACGACCCAAGAAAGACATCAACCGGCAGCAGCCAGAATCTTAAGCACCAAAAGAAAATCTGAGCCCATCACACCAGTCTTAGCGGCGTTACACTGGTTACCGGCGTTCTTTAGACCTGATTTTGAAATACAGCTAATGGCATACAAAGCTCTGAATACTCCATTGAGCGGCCCTCGTATATTTTGGGGCGTCTGTCCCTTTACATCTCCAGTCGTGACCTCAGATCGCCTAACACTGGTTTGCTAAGGGCAGCCTTTTGCTGTCAGGCGCCAAAAATTTGGAATACCGATAGACAAACACCGGGCTAATACCGTTGATCAATTTAAAAATAAAACAAACTAAAAACAACAGTTTTTCAATTGGGCCTTTTCTTAATTAATTTCAGAGCTACTTCTGATGGACTAGTAGTGTGTGTCAGAGGGCAGGCAATGTTAAAGAAAGTGGAAATCATCTCAACTGATGAGACATCCATTACATCAGGGTGCCCGATCGCAATCGACCGGTAGATCGCAAAGGTAGTGCAGGTCGATCGCGTTGCATTCAAAACTATTTTTATTTTATGTTAGTCATTAGAACACTAGAACAATCTAGACGAGAACGGGCCATTCAGCCCAACAAAGCTCGCCAGTCCTATCCACTTGTTTCCTCCAAGAAAACATCAAGTCGAGTTTTGAAAGTCCCTAACGTCTTACTGTCTACCACACTACTTGGTTGCTTATTCCAAGTGTCTATCGTTCTTTGTGTAAAGAAAAACTTCCTAATGTTTGTGTGAAATTTACCCTTAACAAGTTTCCAACTGTGTCCCCGTGTTCTTGATGAACTCATTTTAAAGTCACCGTCTCGATCCACTGGACTAATTCCCTTCATAATTTTAAACACTTCAGTCAGGTCTCCTCTTCATCTCTGTAAAGGCTCAGCTCTTTTAATCTTTCCTCATAACTCATCCCCTGTAGACCTGGAATCAGCCTAGTCGCTCTTCTCTGGACCTTCTCTTGTGCTGTTATGTCCTTTTTGTAGCCTGGAGACCAAAACTGCACCCAGGACTCCAGATGAGGCCTCACCAGTGTGTTATAAAGTCTGGGCAGAACCTCCAGTGACTTGTACTGCACACATCAAGGCGCTATATAACCTGACATTCTGTTAGCCTTCTTAATGGCTTCTGAACACTGTTGGGAAGTTGATAGCTTATAGTCTACTATGACTCCTAAATCCCTCTTATAAGGTGGACTCTCGATTTTCAGACCCCCATTGTGTATTCAGACCTCACATTTTTACTTCCTATGTGTAATTCTTTACATTTGCTGACATTAAACTTCATCTGCCACTAATCTGCCCAAGCCTGTCTGCTATCCAAGTCCTTCTGTGATGATATAATGGATTCCAAATTATCTGCTAATCCACCTATCTTGGTATCATCTGCCAACTTCACCAGCTTGTTACTTAAATTCATATCTAAATCATTTATAGATATTAAAAATAGCAGCGGCCCTAGCACTGCCCCCTGCTAGTCACCACTCTTAACATCGGCCAGTTCTGATGAGGTTCCTCGCACCATCACCCTCTGCTTCCTGTGTCTGAGCCAATTCTGCACCCATCTAAAAACATCACCCTGAACTCCCACTTCTTTTAGTTTGATGCCCAACCTCTCATGTGGCACCTCATCAAATGCTTTCTGAAAGTCCACATCAATAATATCATCTGCTCCACTTTCATCGTATCCTTTTGTTGCCTCCTCATAGAATTCCAGCCTGTTAGTAAAACACGACCTCCCTCTTCTGACCCCATGCTGACTGTTCCTCATAACTCCTGTCCTTGTCATGTGTTGCTCAATCTTATCCTTAATAATTCCTTCCATTAATTTTCCTGTGATGCTTGTTAGGCTTACTGGCCTATAGTTGCTTGGATCTGCCCTGTCACCCTTTTTATATAATGGGATTATATTTGCCATTTTCCAGTCCTTTGGAATCTCTCCAGTAGTCATAATCATATCCTCCCTATGGCATTTGCCACTTGATTGACATGCAGGGCGGCTGGTCTGAGATCTTCTAACACACGGGTCATCTCGCACACACGATCAAACGCGCGAGCCACTGCAAGACTCCGGCTATCTAAGTGATCGAGTTAGCCTTCCAATTTATATCGACTAAAGAAGGGATTTAAAAAAGAATTGTTGGTTATGGGCTGGATGTGGAATTAGAAGAGGATTTTTTTTCACTCACAATGTCACAATCGAAGTGCGTTTGTCCGATCTGTCAATCTATCGTTGCTCTTCCAAAGAAGGAGAGGCACTTTGGAACTGTTCACAAAAACTACGAAACGGACTTCCTTCTGAAAAGCGATCTGAGAAAGAGGAAGGAGAGGGAACTAAAATTGCAGTTGATCGGACAGCCGTCATTTTTTGACTCGGCTGAATTCAAAAGCTCATTGACTGCATTATTCGGCTCTACTTATTTATACGAGTTTTCCCACATGACGATTATTAAATCCAAATACTGTAGTGACCATAAATGGATTGAATTGTTATTTGTGCCATAAAGGCTATTCAGTTATGCACGGTACGACAACATACATTTCATGTATAAAGTATACTCTGTATATAATATATATATATCATTTTTAATGTAGGTAGATCATTTCGACCTGGTCATTTTAAAAGTAGCTCGCAAGCCCAAAATGTGTGGGCACCCCTGCATTACATGGAGAAGTAAAGTTCAGTAAATCAGGAAGGAGAGTCGCTTTGAAAACCCACACAAATCGCTCCAGAAACTCCTTTCGTCCTCCTTGTGCCATACGGCTTTTCAATAAGAAATATCGGAGATAATGATTAAGGTTTTTGATAGATATCCTGTAAATATGTATTATCTAACTGCCTCACCTTAACATTTCTTGTTCCTATTTGTCTGTTATAAGCTGCAACTGAGAAGGTAAGTTTCATGTTTTCTTGCATAAACACGACTCAATAAAGAAACCGCAAACCTTCTAATAGACTTTATACGCATTTCAAAAACGTATTTCAAGGATGTGCTCTCATTATTAACTCTTTGAGGGCTGAATATTGTTTTCGAAACACAGTTTCTGAAAAGCAATGGCTTCACACAGAAGTCAACATAAATGCTACACAGTCACAGTCGCAGTGCACTGCAGTCTGGTTTCTACCTCCTACCATTGTTAAGTGGCAGCCCTCTTGGCAAAAATGACTGTAGGCGTGTCAGCTACATGATTAGCTGGGGACGAGTCAGCTGAAGCTGGAACCTCACATTTGTTTTCAATCACTTGTTTCAAAACCAGAGTCCACTTCAGAGATAATAGGCAAAACTTCGTCCATGGAGTATTTTGCGTTACGCATTCGCTTTGATCTCTCGCCATTATGTCCGTGCCATTTTTGCTCTTGTTTGCACCTTACTACTCACACGAGCGCATAAAATCTCGGTCAAACCAATGAAGCTAACTTTCCTTCTAGCAACGAGAGTCCAACTAAAACATAACGCTTGGTTTTGCTGCAGTTTACAGTTGATTACCACCGTCAACTCCTTGTTTTGACAAAAGTCGACATCAGCCCTGAAGGTGTTAATAAAAAACGTAGAAACCGTTGCGTCGTTTGGCTTTAATTAAATGTCATCTTTCTACTGTTCTGCCTCCACTCAACACGGCCCTCTGTGTTTTTTCCCCAGTTGATTCAGGGGTCCGTCAGCGTTGTGTTCTGCTCCAACTCGGATTAATGGTTACAATGACTGGGTGTTGGGCAGGGACGTGGGGTCCAGTGGCTGGGGGGCATCTGTTGGTGAAGAAGGATTCACCGATCTTGACTTCGCTGACGATACTGTGATCTTCGCAGATTCAGTGAAGGCTCTGATCTCAAGAGACTGAGCGAAGATTTTGGGCTTGCGTGGGTCCCGATAAAAACCAAAGAACCGGGCCTTTAATGACCTCCTGGGCACGTCACTGTGTATGTTTGCCTCGCCATCGAGAGGTTTACAGACCTCGGCAGTGACATTCATGTGACTCTTCCTATGAAGTCAGTAGACGAATTGGGAGAGCCTGGGGGGGGTCATGAGGCTGCTGGAAAAGGGTGTGTGGTGGTCCTGATATCTGTGCAAAAGAACCAAGGTCCAAGTCTGTAGAGTCCGGGTGCTCCCTGTTTGCTATCCAGTGACCTGAGATGAAGACTCCTTTGGCGTCTCTTCAGAGAATCCTTGGGTCCCGCTGGCTTGACTTTGTGTTGCTCAGGGAGTCCCGAAAGAAGCACATGACCTGCATTGTGAGGGAGTGTCAGTTAGGGCACTACGGCTATGTGGCACGATTACCCGAGGGTGACCCTCATTGTTGAGGACCCGAGTGGCTGGACCATTCCAAGGGGACGCCCACGTAACACCAGCAGCAACGGCGGCAGACAGATGGGTGGAGGGACTGGACCGTGGGTCTGCCTTTGCCAACCAGGTTGTTTTGTCGTGTGGTGGGTGCGGCAACACGCTGTACCCGTGCAGGCTCCCCAAACCAGACCTGACCTGACCTTTCTACTGTAAAACGTGCAGAACTCAAAGTACAAGCACACTGCACATGTGCGAGTGTCACTTTCTGATTCACATACTGTTTCAATTTCACTGCCTGAAGGCAGATTCACTTCGTCTTAGTTGCTGACGAGAGACGCCATTATGAAGACTATTATGCAAGACATGCCTATACCTCTGCCAGAGTAACGCTTGCCACTCTTACAGCCCGAGTGACGCGTACATCTTATGTGAGACGCGTCTGTACTGTTGCCCGAGTGACGCTCAGGACTAACGCTAAGGAGGTTCATCCCTACCTTTCTCCGTTTTCTTTTCCGCGGTGCCGTTTTATGCCGCCACCATCACCTGATCAAAGTCCTGTACAGCCGCTTGTGAGAGACTCCAACTGTCTACGAGACCCACCGCATCGAATGGACTCATAGGATCAAACTCATCTTAATGGACTTAATAAACTTAGGATTCTACTACTTGTATGTCTGTGTTATGCTAGTGCATATTTATTTGTTATAAATTATTTTTGACATATTACTAGCCATCTCTTGTGGCTCTGCCTGCGTAGCAGTCAAACAGGACAAACTTTAACGATCAATAAACAAACACGTATCGCTAGCTAAGCGGAGGCAAAGTGCACTCCAAAACGCAGAGGTAGAGCGACTCCAACGGAGGCTGGCGTGTGAGTGACGAGGGTCCCGCTCGGCTCCCCACTCCTGAGGTCACACCTCCCCCTCCCTTCAGCCCACAGTCTCTGTTTCGGCTTAGCATGGACTTACAAAGTATGATACTTATATGATATGATACTGGTATGTTCAAGAAAATTCTAGAAAAAAAGCCTGATCTAAATCCATTAAGTAGTTCTCTCAGAAGTAAGGAACGCCCCATGTGGCTGATGCAAGAGGGCGGAAGGCCCCGTCCCCCCCATGAGTCTCTCTCAGATTTGCACAAATAATCCGGTACCGCAAGCGAACTGTGATACTTAGCACGATGAAAGAAGTCGCAAAGTCAACCGGAATGTTCAAGCAAATTCTAGAAGAAAACCCGTTCTCAATCCGTTAAGTAGTTCTCTCATTCACTTGCTAAGCGGAGGTAAGGGACGCCAACCCACCCCAAGACTGATGTGTGAGTGAGGAAGGCCCCGCCCCCCTATGAGTCTCTCTCAGATTTGCACAAATAATTCAGTACTGCAAACGAACTGCGATACTTAGCACAATGAAAGAAGTCGCAAAGTCAACCGGAATGTTCAAGCTAATTATAGAAACTAATCCAATCTAAATCTGTTAAGTAGCTTTCTCATTCGCTAGCTAAGGAGAGGTAAGGAACGCCCCCCCGAAGACTGGCATGTGAGTGAGGAGGGCCCCACCCCTTCCCCTCCCATCGGCCCGCTGTGTCTCTCTCAGATTCGCGCAAATAAATCAGTTCAGCAAGCGAACTGCGATACTTAGCACGATGAAAGAGAAGTTGCAAAATCTGTTCAAGCAAATTCTAGAAGAAAACCCGATCTCAATCCGTTAAGTAGTTCTCTCATTCACTTGCTAAGCGGAGGTAAGGGATGCCCCCAACCCACCCCAAGGCTGATGTGTGAGTGAGGAAGGCCCCGCCCCCCTATGAGTCTCTCTCAGATTTGCACAAATAATTCAGTACTGCAAGCGAACTGCGATACTTTGCACGATGAGAGAGGTCGCAAAAATCAACCAGAATGTTCAAGCCAATCATAGAAACTAACCCAATCTAAATCCGTTACGTAGTTTTCTCATTCGCTAGCTAAGGAGAGGTAAGGAACGCCCCCCGTAGACTGGCATGTGAGTGAGGAGGGCCCCGCCCCCCTATGAGTCTCTCTCAGATTTGCGCAGGAAGTGAACTGTGATACTAAGTGTGCTGAGAGGAGTTGCAAAATGAACCGGAATGTTCAAGAAAATTCTAGAAGAAAACCCAATCTAAATACGTTGAGCAGTTCTCTCGTGAAAAGCTGACAGACAGATGTCAGACTTTATATACAGAGAGATTTAGTTATCTATAACTGTCTATTTCTAACTTGCTGTTTCTTCTCTTGTAACTCTTAGGATGTGTAAAGCACTTTGAGCTGCACTGCTATAAAAATGAACATTTTGCTGCTGTTGTAGTAAAGTGACACCGGCTTAAGACCCCCGCGTTTCTCGTCAACATGTGAATGCCACCTGAAGCTCGATCTCGAGTTTGGACCAATTTTGCATAACCTGTGTGAACAGCCAGGAGAGTTTCAAACTGAATTAGAAGGAAACCCTCAACGTCAGTCACACCTGTCTGCTCTGTCTGGCCACAATCGAAACAAACAAAGATCTGAACCAGGATTGGCAGCACAGAGGAAGAAGAAGAAGAAGGAGGAAGAGGAGTATGGCGAAAAAAAAAGGCAAAATTACACCAGGGCTGCAAAGAGGTGCAAATAGAATTTAATGGTTGCATATAACAGCGAGACCATGCTTCTTTTGTTCATTTATAAAACTCGTAACAGTGGTGGGCTTTGCTTGCTTAGCACTGGCACGTTCCTGCTTCCTAGAGATCAGCGTCGTCGTTCCTCCAATCGAGAAACTCACCCTGCACCTGCCAACGAGGGGGGAGACCAGCTTAGTGCTAAATGACAAAAATTAGTTTTTAAAAAAAAAAAAAAATAAACGTAACAGAGACGTGCAGTTTGGAATGAGGGGTCTGAAAGAAAGAACCGGAAAAAAGCTGAAATGAACGCCCGCTCGCTCATTCACTCACTCAGGTGCCTGGCACACACCGTTGATTTTGGTATGAAGACGCCGGGGCTTCGTGTTTCTTTTTTTCTTTTGTCTGTAAAATCTCGAGAACGGCTGGTAGCGGATCAAACTAGTCACTGAAGTCTCTCCGCACGAGTGTCCCACGGGGCGTCGCTACATACGTGATACCCAATAAGGCAAGACAAGACACTCGTGAGACGCACGAGAGAGTAAAGGCGCAATGGAGAAGAGCCGCCAAGCGAAGAGTGAAGTGGAGCCGGCGTAGGGCGATCGCGTCTATAAATAAGTATAAATAAAAAGGGCAAACGTGCGACAAAAGTATGAAGGATGTGATCAGTGAAGGCGACTACACAATAATAAATAATAATCAACTTAATAGACATAATCCAAAATGATTCTCAGCCAGCTTTTGCATGCGGTTTGGTATCCTGCAGCATGGAATCAGGGACGAGTGCATTAACGACAGAATGAAGAAAAAAAAAAAATTAAAATATACAAACAGGATGGAAATCCACCACGAGGGGCACCGCGGAAGTCAATGAATCCCACCGGCTTGTCTCGGAGAGTAAGTAGGCGGCAAGAAGTGGTCAGGGTTCAGAGACGCAGGGGGGGATTTAATGGAAACAAAGTGAAGGCCGCACTCGTCCCGCTTCTCGAGTTCGTTCTGCGAGCCGACACTGCACAGGCGCCCCCCCTTGGCACCCCCCTGAAATATCAAAAAAAAAAAAGGCCAACAGTGATGGCCACTTTGTGGTTGGGGTGGTGGGGGGTCCGGTGAGCCTTTTCACAGCTGCAGCTCTAAAGAAACCGAAAGCAGACGGCGACAAGAGGAGCCGCCCAGCCGGCCACGTTCCATTAGTGTGAAGTGTGAAAGCCCGGGGGTCCCGAGCAGCAGTCCTGATGTTGACAAGTCTTTATCACACTGGCTTCTGAAGAGAAAGATAAATTAAAAAATAAAAATCCAACCAGTACCAAAAACAGAAATCAGGCACACAATTCCTGGAACTCAGCAGGAAAACGGCAAGAGTTTCTGAACCTTTTTTTGTTTTGCTTGTTTTTGCCTCTTTCCTTTTTAAAACAATTGCAGAATGTGATTATTCCGTACAAAGAATAAAAACTGCTGGCTGGCTACATGGAGGGAGGCTGAAGTCATCGGAGCGACTCTCATGAGATAAAGCGTGCTTAAATGGTTCAGCGTAAATCCTGAGTAAAAAGTGGGGAATAATGGCGATCCCTTCATCTGCCGAGCGGTGCGGGCGGAGCAGCGCAGCACCTCGGGCCGACGGCCGCCACCGTGCATTCCTTCCTAAAAAAAACGACAAAACAGTTTCTGGAGAGTAAAAACCAAACAAGGCAGGTTATACATTTATGATAAAAGGCATCCAAAATGATGCACATCACGAGCTTTCAGTTTCAGTCCGAGCTTCCTCCCGAGTTGCACGTGTGTCGCCTCTGCACACGCCACGTCACGTCACGCACTCACACACAACCATTCCCAAGCGCGCACACGCACACACACACACACGAGACGTGCGAGAAGCAGACACCTCGGGAAAAGCGCACTGAGGCACAGGGCTGTATCTCATTGTCGAAGTCGGGGGTGAGGGGCGGGGTGGGGGGGCGCAGTTCACTTTCATTTCCGTCGTGTCATTTTGGTTCTCACGGGTGGCTTTTTAGCTCCTATTCGTCCCATACCCAATCCCCCTCAAATATCCCATGGAAAGTTAAGCGCACTGCAGCATCACTGCCAAAGGAGGGCGCTGAGCCGTCCTTTTCTTCATTTTTTTTTTTTTTTACCCTTTGTGGGTTGAAAGTGCATAGGAGCGGGGATCCCACTCGAGCAGCAAGAATCCCCTCACAGTATTAAGGCCTTTGTTTTTTTTTGATGTGACGTGAAGTGTGCTCCCGTGTCAGCACAGTGGAAAAAAAATAAATCGAGCGTGTCTCTCGAGCAACGTCTGTCACTTCTCCTCCGCCTGCTGTCGCTCTTCCTCTTCCGCTTCCTCCTCGATCACCTGGATGTCGTCTGCCGCCTGGACCAGCACCGCCTCCGACTGCTGCTGCTGCTGCTTGCTCAGCTCCGCTTTACTCTTCTCTTCTTTCTCGATGACCTTCTTCCAGATTTTGTGGTTTTCCGTCAAATGATGCATGATGTTGGAGAACATGCGTCGTCTGCCTTTTCTTCTTTCTGCAAGATCAATTTGGAAGAGAGGGTAGAGAATGAATGTCATTGTCACACTTATGGTGGCAGCTGAAAAACAGACAACGTAAAGTAATTTGACAAACGAGAGGAGACCACACAGTCCATCAAGCCGATTTGTTTAGCTAACGGCTACACTGTCCCAGTGGCTTCTGCTTCACCTACACGTCTTGGTAGTCTGTTGCTTCTCCCTGGCGTTAGTCCTAAATGCACTTCCCCTTAATCTCAACTGGTATCTGCGAGTACCTGATTGTGGGGGTCCAGAGCCACAAGGTAGGAAGAAAACCCCAGAAGGATTGACACACTTTTACTCTTTTATGGCGGACCGGGGGGGGACGGGGTGGTCTGAGGGCGAATGTCGACAAATGTCGACACCCAGGGATAGAGGGCAACAATCAGCTGTTAATGGCGACAAAACTCATTGTCACGTCACAGGCATTCCCTCTCTGCTTGGAGGAATGTTAGACTCGTTGACTCAGCAACTAATCCTTGCGTGTGCTGAGTTGCGATATGTAAACAAATAGAAACAAAGGCAAGATGGCATCAACATCTCATGCGGGAGCGAAGCGAGTGGAAAAAAGAAAATACTCGGCAGAAGACATTTTGCGCATTATCGCGGAGTCGGACTCAGATTTCTTTGATAGTGATCAGGAGATCGAGTAAGAGATTGAGGAGCCGGATTCAGCCGATCGGAGACCAGCCGATGCCGCCACAGCTGCTCGGCTGGCAGCTGAGCGCATTCGCACTGCCGGTGCACCTACGGCAAGGTTCGCGTGGGAGGAATACCCAGAAATTGATCCTTGGGAGCCGAACTGGCTACCGGACCCGATCACGCTCGTTTCACCATGGGGGGCAGATTGCAATTGCTTCCAATGGGAAGTCAATTAACTTAAAAAGGAAAAACTGGTGTAAGAGAAGGTGGTGTGGGCTTAGCCACGTGAAGCAGCACCAATCAAACCAATCCTTAACACTAGAATTACCAGAGGCTACGAAACAACTCGTAGTCGCTTCGCACCTCTCCATCAGCATCTTTTGTCCTGTAAATGTGTCGATAAGCAGCAAGAAGCCAGCAGCCTACTATCACATCCCCTCACCGCCATCCAGATCAAAACACTAGCGTGGAGAGTCGCTTGCGTACTGAAAAGTGTCTATAGCTAAAGGTTGAAGCTGCCGTCACTGTACTGCCAGATCGAATGTTATTTACTTATTTACCTTTATTATTTACTTACTTCCTACAGCATAAAGTCACAAGTTGACTGCAGAGTTTTCCATGTACATATATAAAGTACAGCGATGGCAAAAGTGCAGCGTGCATTCTTGCTCCGATGTATAACCGTCGTCACCATTTGAGTTCACCTCTGTTATAGCGCGTCTTTATGTGAAAACAGCGAAGGGGAGTGGGATCATGAACGCGACTAAGAGAATAAAACTGAATAAAAAAAAACAACAAAGCTAACTTTTACAAGCTTCATAAATTTACACCAGCTGTTACAGACTGGAATCAAATGTATGTTTTTATTCTAAAATAGTAAGAATAAGAGCAGCTCGCTTCTCAAAACAGACTCGTCTGGGGTCGAACCCAGGAAGCTTTGATTACCAGTCGACAGTTCATACCGTTGCGCCACCGAAGCGGTTGTAGCAAATGCGTGTCAATGTCGCACCCTAACGCGGGTTCTTTTTCTACATTTATATTCTTGAATAGAAGCGCACTTGTTCTGTTATATTTGTACCTTTTGTGAAAGTGTTTATTTGATATTTGGACTTCAGGCTTCACACATTATACACTTCATGTGTACGTTTCGTCAATTATTACTAAAACATGAAAAAGTTTCTGTTTTAACGATATGTTTACATAGATCGTTGTAGACACAAAACACACATGACATGAAATGCAAGTGCTCCAAATAACGATATAGTATTTATAAAATGTGTGATTTTGCTTGACTTCTCAAAGCAAATGACACGCAGGTAAACAGACTGGAGCTGAGAAAACTGTGCGGCGGTGGGGGTTGTAATAGTAGGCTGCTGGCTGCATATCGACAAATTTAAAGGACAAAAGACGCTGACGGAGAGGTGCAAAGTGATTTAAGGTGGGATGGATTTACGAGTTTTTTCATAGGCTCTGGTAATTCTAGTGTTAAAGGGCTCACCAAACATGAGAGACCCTGTAAAATAACAGATTAATAACAAAAGATTTATGGTTTTGTCAAATTCTAGAACATTATTTCCCTGTTGTTCTCCTATGGCCCTCAGCCGTAAGCAGGAATCACCTTAACTCAGTCAACCATATATCTGCGTGTGGCTGTACTTCATTGAAGCCCCTCTGGAGCCGAGAGTTTTCTTTGGTCTGACATGATTTAGAGATTTTTTTTTGACGCAAGGACTCTGACCCTTTTCTACGATGCTTGAAATTTGGCTAAGGTGCACCCCATTCTATTGATCATCATGGAGATGTGTGTACTGTACACCTTCTTTGGAGACCACCTGTGGTCAATTTAGTTTACTGGACTAGATTATAAAACAAACACTTGTCTATAGAAGATCCAACATTTTTATATAAAAAACAAGCCATTAGGCCAAAATAATTGCTTACAGAGCTTAGACACAGGATTGAGTCGAGGCATAGGCCTAGCCAAGGCGAAAACCAAATTACTACGACATTGAAGGCTGTCAAACGCACAACAGCCTACGTAATTCTTAAGTGGAAGACGTTTGGAAACACCACAACTCATCCTTGAGCAAACAAACTGGCCAATCGGAAGGGTGAAAGACGTGACAAGGACACAACCGTCACTCTGGCTATGCTTCAGAGAACCAGTGTGGTGATGGAAAAAACCTCCAGAAAGACAACCATCACTGTAACACTCCACCCCATCAGTGCTTTGTGCCAGAGTGGGCACATGACAAACTGCCTGAAATTTGCAAAAAAGAGAACCTAAAGGACCCTCAGACAGCGAGAAACAAAATTTTCTGGACAGATAAAACCATGATTGAACTGTCTGGCCTCAATTCTAGGTGTCATGTTTAGAGGAAAATGGGCACCACTCGTCACCCATGCAGTATCATCCCGAGGGAAACAGAGTAAAGTACAGAGAGACCCTTCATTAAAACCTGCACAGTGTTCTCTGGACCTCAGATTGGGCCAAAGGTTCAATGACCCCAAAGCACAAAGCAAAAATAACATAAGAGTGGCTTGGGGACAATGGCAAGAATATCCTTGAATGATCCAGCCAATGCCTGGACTTGAACCAAACCGAACATCTCCATGGAGACCAGAAACCAGCTGTCCAACGAGTGTCTCCATCCAACCCAACAGAGCTTAAGACGATCTGCAGAGGAGCACGGCAGAAAATCTCCAGATCCTGGCATGTGTGAAGCTCGTGGCATCAAACTTAAGACGACTTTGGGCTGGACTCGCTGCCTTAGGGACTTCAGCGAAGTTTTCTGTAAAGGGTCTCAACATTTGTGGCAGTGAGATATTTCACTTTTGTATTTTTTAATAAATTCACAACAATTTCTAAAATCCTGTTTTCGTTTTGTCATTCTGGCGTCTCGAGTGTTGCTTGATATGGGAACAAATAAATTCAACATGATTTTAGCACATGGCTGCAACATCACAAAATGTGACAAAAGTACAGGCTTTCTGATGGCGCTGTGTATTAAGTGGAGCCGTGGTGCTAATCACAGTGCCAGCAAACTGCTATGGCTGCAGCTTAAGCTAGCTGGTGCTGCTTGGCAGGCCCGAGGACCACCATCACAAGCAGGAGATTGAGCAGTGCCTGCCATCTGGTCCATATGATTTGTCTGTTTCCTGTAATGCAGGGCAGATATGCATCTACATTTGGAATTAATACAGAATTTTAAAAAATCTCCACAGTGGATTAATAAAAATTTAAAAAAGAAGCTGCAAAGGAAAAAACAGACGAATAAGGCGAATAGGACTACTGAATGCAAAGTGAATCGTAGAGCATATCAGAACATGAGAACAACCATTAAGAAGGATATCAGGGAGGCTAAATGACAGTTGGAGAGGAATATAGCAGATAAAGCGAAAGACGACCCTAAGAGATTCTTTAGTAGTAAAAGAACAGTCAAGGAGGAGGTAAAGTGCACTAGAAATAGTAAAGGGGAATTAAAAGACAATGAAATAGCAGATGCGCTAAACTTAGATTTTTCTCAGGTAATCACAAGTGAGCAAGTGGATAACCTCAGAGCAGTAACAGGGACTACTAAGGAGGTACTGAGGGATTTGGAAATTGTAGAGGGAGAAGAGCTGCTCAGATTAAATAGGCTGAAATCAAACAAATTACCAGAACCAGATAATATTTACCCTCGAGTTCTTAAGGAAGCTTGTGAGTACAGATAGAAACCCTTGACACATATTTTTAGGAAGTCACTGCGCACTGGAGAGATTCTGAAGGACTGGAAAATGGCAAATATTATAAAAAGGGTGACAGGGCAGATCCACGCAACTATAGGCCAGTAAGCTTAACGTGCATCACAAGAAAATTAATGGAAGGAATTATTGAGCAACACCTGGCAAGGACAGGAGTTATTCTGAACAGTCAGCATGGGCTCAGAAGAGGGAGGTCATGTTTTACTAACATGCTGGAATTCTATGAGGATATGATCAAAGTGGAGCAGATGATATGATTGATGTGGACTTTCAGAGAGCATTTGATAAGGTGCCACACAAGAGGGTGGGCATCAAACTAAAAGAAGTGGGAGTTCAGGGTGATGTTTTTAAATGGGTGTTGTGGTCTATTGCCGGCCATTCATCCCGGCCAATACCCCCAGGCCACCAGAGGGAGCCCTTTCTGCGACATGGAGAAGCCCCGAATTCCATGGACTATGGAGTTGTCCTGTACAGCCCTGCTGGATAATGTCGGGGCCACAAGGGGTGGCTGCAGGGAGGCCCAGGGACTGTTATTTGCCCTATAACCCGGAAGTGCATCTTAGTCACAGCGACAGGGGAAATGACGTACTTCCGGGATGAAGAAGAGGAGTTTTTACCTGACCCGGAAGTGCTGGATAATCACGTGGACTGCAGGCTCAGAAGCACTTCCGGGTCATGGACTATAAAGGACTGTGAGAGATCCCAGACGGAATCATGGACGCTGTAGTTTTTATCCTCAGCCCTGCTGGATACCTCAGGGGCCGCAAGAGGGTGCTGCAGGGAGGACCGAAGACTCATTTGTGCCCTATGACCCGGGAGTTCGTCATAGGAAGAGCGACGGGTTTCCGGGATGAAGAAAAGTGATTGAGAGTCACATGGACTGGGGATGGAGAACACTTCCGGGTCAGGAGATATAAAAGGACTGTGGGAGCTCCCAGACGGCGAGGTGAGCTGGGTGGAAGGGTGGCAACGTGTCTGGGAAAGGAGGATTGTTTACTGATTAGTGATTTGTGTTTATTTATGAGTATAGTGGAGTGGAGGGTGCTTTGTGCACTATTATGTTCAAATAAATTAATAATCTGGACTTTTATCTGGAGTCTGGCGTTTGAGCTGAGGGTTCAAGGGGACGACAGTGCCCCCTATCGGTCACAGTGGCGTAGTCAGCAGGATTCATTGGCCTTTGGTTTGGCAGAGGACCTGTACAAAAATTTCTGTCGACAGAGAACCCCAAGAGTCAGGACACTCAGAAAAAATCGCCCGAACCCACCTTTACCAAGGACGTCATGGGGAAGAAGGCGGCTAGGCAGAGCAACAGCACCAGCGAGATGAGCTACGGAGCAGCCACACAGATCGGGAAAAGCCTATGGAGGAAATCGACTACCACGAGGTATATGCCGGCGACTCAATTGAAAACATATTTAAATTAAATCTTTTTGTGCCGTGCACATACCTCAGAGAAGGTCATCGGGAGGCAGAAGAAATTCCCGAAGATGGTGGTGCGCTCCTGTTCGAGCCTACGGGCAAAACAAAGGTTTTCCGCATGTCGGGTGGTAGCGAGGAACACACGACCTACCCCAATGGTTTGTGAGAAGCAGAAGGTCCATGTCCTGCTGCTTTCAACTTTGCCCTCAAAAAGACGGACTCGGGCTTTCCGAAGGGGAAGGGGGAGGCGAGCGAAGCACCGCTCAACCCACGAGAAGGTAAGGAGGGCTGGGTAATGGCTGGTTGATCTGCCAACAAATTAATAAAGGCAGATCGCAGTCCGCCAAAGATGGTGACCCGTTCCTCAGACAAAGAGAACTCCAAATTCCAGAAGCCTCTGCGCAGCCCGTCAGAGCATGTGCCAGGAGCGGGCGTGCTCATTGGCTCCTGGCCGGAAGGTAAGGGCTATTGATGAATTGAGTCCACCTCCAGCCGAATTAAATAAGTTTATGGACGTGCGGGAACTCGAGAAACTAATCGAGCCCGTACAAAGTTTCTTACAGGTTCTGACGAGCATTAAGAAGATCGTTGGGGAAGCTGGGAGCAGCAGCCGAAGCGCTGTTAAGAAAGGTGGAAGAGTAACCTACAGCGATTTGGTCGGGAGTCTCCCATCATGGTTAATGCGGTGGTACAGGTAAGCGAGACCCATACCGTACATCATAGTGGGACGCAGGGTGAACCGGGCTCGTGATTAATTAGTAGTGGGTGCCAAGTCACTGTGAACCCTACAAGAGAGTCGGGAACGTGGACCGGGTGCTTGGTGGAAGGATCGATCGAGCCGCAGCAGCTGAATAGTGCTGCCCGCCGGAGCGATGTTATCCTGAAAACACTGACACCGGTCATTTAGAAATTGAAGGGGATGCAGACAGTAAAAGGGCTCTCTCTTTCCCATAGAGAGACTCAGACTGTAGACAAGCCCCAGATTAAACAGGAGATCCCAAAAGAGAAATGGTGGTCTCCTGACAAAGTAGAGAAGGGAGCTGCGAGCTCCGGTACGGCGGTGGAACCCTCCTCAGCAGATAAAGGGGCGGAACTAAATATTCCGAGCTGTTTCCAGTCTCGCAGAGGGAAAATACCAGGAGGACGGCGAATCTGTTGTGAATGACATCGGCCGGGCCATGTGTGGCGGAATTGTCCCAGGAGAGCCGGGGAGGAAGAGAAGCGGTTGGTTGCACAATGTCTCCCCACGGTTCTCCTATAATTATATGACAAGACGGAGTCACAGACCGGCCACAACAATGGTGGTCTCCTGACAAAGTAGAGAAGGGAGCTGCGAGCTCCGGTACGGCGGTGGAACCCTCCTCAGCAGATAAAGGGGCGGAACTAAATATTCCAAGCTGTTTCCAGTCTCGCAGAGGGAAAATACCAGGAGGACGGCGAATCTGTTGTGAATGACATCGGCCGGGCCATGTGTGGCGGAATTGTCCCAGGAGAGCCGGGGAGGAAGAGAAGCGGTTGGTTGCACAATGTCTCCCCACGGTTCTCCTATAATTATATGACAAGACGGAGTCACAGACCGGCCACAACAAATTCCTCCTGGAGGAATGGACGCTTTGAACCATGGTTCTTTGGGGTGGGGGGGGGGTTATGGCTTGGGGGTGCTGTGGACTATGGCCGGCCATTCATCCCGGCCAATACCCCCAGGCCGCCAGAGGGAGCCTTCCCTGCGACATGGAGATACCCCGAATTCCAGCAGGACGTGCTGAGTCAGGAGGAAGGGTGGCAACGTGTCTGGGAGAGGATTGTTTATTGATTAGTGATTTGTGTTTATTTATAAGTATAGTGGAGTGGAGGGTGCTTTGTGCACTATTGTGTTCAAATAACTTAATAATTTGGACTTTTATCTGGTGTCTGCCATTTGAGCTGAGGGTTTAAGGGGACGAAAGCGCCCCCTATCTGTCACAGTGTAGAATTGGCTTAGACACAGGAAGCAGAGGGTGATGGTGTGAGGAACCTCATCAGAACTGGCCAATGTTAAGAGTGGTGACAAGCAGGGGGCAGTGCTGGGGGGGCGCTGCTATTTTTAATATCTATAAATGATTTACATAGGAATATATAGGAACAAGCTAGTTAAACTGGCAGATGATACCAAGATTGTTTGGATTGGCACATAATTTGGAATCCGTTACTTCATCACAGAAGGACTTGGACAGCAGACAGGCTTGGGTAGAATTGTGGCAGAAGACATTTAATGTCAGTAAATGTAAAGAATAACACATAGGAAGTAAAAATGTGAGGTTTGAGTACACAATGGGAGGTCTGAAAATCGAGAGTCCACCTTATGAGAAGGATTTATGAGTCATAGTGGACTCTAAGCTATCAACTTCCCGACAGTGTTCAGAAGCCATTAAGAAGGCTAACAGAATGTCAGGTTATATAGCGCCTTGATGTGTGGAGTACAAGTCACAGGAGGTTCTGCTCAAGTTTTATAACACACTGGTGAGGCCTCATCTGGGGTCCTGGGTGCAGTTTTGGGCCCACCAGACATAACAGCACTAGAGAAGGTCCAGAGGAGAGCAACTCGGCTGATTCAGGGCTACAGGTGATGAGTTATGAGGAAAGATTAAAAGAGCTGAGCCTTAAGGAGATGAAGAGGAGACCTGACTGAAGGGTTTAAAATTATGAAGTGAATTAGTCCAGTGGATCGAGACTGTTATTTTAAAGTGAGTTCATCAAGAACACAGGGACACAGTTGGAAACTTGTGAAGGGTAAATTTCACACAAACATTAGGAAGTTTTTCTTTACACAAAGAACGATAGACACTTGGAATAAGCAACCAAGTAGTGTGGTGGACAGTAAGACTTTAGGGACTTTCAAAACTCAACTTGATGTTATTTTAGAAGAATGAAGTTGACAGGGCTAGTGAGCTTTGCTGGTCTGAATGGCCTGTTCTTGTCTAGATTGTTCTAATGTTCCATCATTAAGCCAGCTCTGGTGCCCACTCCACCTACCACTGAAAAGTTTACCCCCCAACCAACACCACTCTGGGACCCTGCACCACTTGTTGTGTAATGACTTACTGGGAGCAAGGTCATCATCCATCTCGTCATCCTCTGTTTCACTTTCTTCTCCTTCTTCATCCTCCTCTGTACATTCAGGCACTTCTTCGTCATCTTCAATCCATCGGCCAGGCAGCAGGCCGGCGGCATCATACGAGTTGCACAAGGGCCCCACGATGTGAGTGATGAATGACTCCTGGAGCTTCGCTAACTGTGGCGACGAGCGGTCCATGAAAGGGCTGATGGGTAGACCCAAATTCGACTCTTCGTCTCCCTACAGGACCCAACGTGAAGATGATTAAAAAATTGGTTTTGGAAGCTGATCATTTCTTGACTACCTACAAGTATGATTTCTCAAGTTTTGAGAAATGAAACAGCAAATGCCAAGCAAGGAGTTACCTGCTGGTGCTCATGAGGCGTCTCGCACCCACACCTGAATAAAACCACATTGTCACAAGGAACTGAGGGGCTACCAGACCACAAGTGAAATTAACACTGCAGGCCTGGACGCCGCTCATTCCATCGGCCAGAACTCCCAGCTCTCTCTGCTGTACACACAGCACCACACACACATTGTTTTGGAGGCAGCAAGAACAATGTGTGAAGAAGGGGAGATCCCCCTGTGTAACTCCTACCTGCTCGTAGAACTCGTTGACAATGCCTTCAGTCCACTTCAGGTGCAGCTCCCTCTCTTTAGCGGGTCCATTAATGTCTGCGAGTTTAATGCACACTTGGCAGACGAGCAGACGGTCGTTCTCATTGGTCCAGTCAATTCCTGGGCTGTTCACGTCATTTACCTGAAGCAGGATAGAAGACATGGCCATATTTAGAAGTGCCATCTGTTCGGCGGTACCCATCAGATGATTGTCTTCCCGGATGTCATCATCTTGTCACGTGTACAGGGTCTATGTCACATTAGATGACTTTTCATCATCATAATCTTAACCATTTATGTGGCGCACTCCCATGAAGATGATCGTCTAACGTGACACACCCAATGACGGACACCAGCTAGTCCATGACTGGCCGGGATAAAAACAAACCAGGCTGAACAACAGATTTTTCCTCCAGGGCTCCCGAACACAATGTCACCACTAGTCCTTATGTGTGCCCATACCGTAGACTCTTATCTAATTACCGTTTTGCATGGATTCCTGGCCCATTGTAGATCTTCTATCATCGTCGACTGCTGTTTGTCAATTTGGCATCCATTTGTTTAAATGTTGTTCCTTGTTCTACATTCCTTTATGTAAAATTACCCACCATTGTCATTGTAACTGGATCAAAACATTGCACTGTGGCCCTGGGAAATGTAATTTGATACTACAGCGTAATGTACCAAGGTATGTGTAGAGAAGGTATGACAATAAAGCCCACCTGACGTGTCTCTTGTGAGAGTCCACAGCAGACTCCCCTTCATTCTTTCCCACGTGACTCAAATACACATGTTGGGCCCGACGCTAAGGATCCCGATTGATGTGCTGCCTGACGTGACAGTTACAACAAGTCTGCTATTTTAGCGTCTCTACCATGGCAAAGAAGGAGAAGACGACATCGGCAGGCCACACTTGTGGACTTCACGCACCTTAGCATTGAACTCGGCAAGAAAGTCAAAGTGCTTCTTCAGGTCCGTCGCAAGGATGGCCTCGATGACCAGGAAGCGAAAGCGCTTGAACTCCACGTGGTCCAGATTGACTAGAAAGTTGAACTCCTGCTGGGCCAAGAAGAGGTTCCAAGCCGCTGCCGCATGGTGATTTTCCAGGACCGACCTGTCATTGTAAAGCACGGCCTGTGAGGAAGAAAAAAAAGGCAGACGTGTTGTCAGCGTTCTACAATCCAGCATTACAAACTTGTGATCACATGAGCAAGGAAAGAACATACATATAAGTTACTTAACCTACATAGTGCATTTCACCACTAGCACTCAACAATGTATTGGAAACATTTCAACAGAGGAGTTCTGAGTGGAGAGCAGACTTGGTATGAAAGTGAAAAGAGAAACAGACTGAGGTCACTTAGGCCTATGATGGTGGAGGACATACGGTGACTTCACAAAGACCCCCTCGCTTTCTGCACACTTTACTGTGTAGCAGATTAATCTGAAATAAATGCACTGGCCAGTTTTGCCCTTTAAACTGCACTCGATAATCCATCTGAAAGGCCGGCAAATTTATTAACAATCAAAAACTGAAATCTCTCCCTCACAGAAGTATTTCGGACCCTTCATTCAATACTTTGTAGAAGCCCCTTGGGCAGCAATTCCAGCTCTGAACCTGCTTGGCTAGGTCTCGACCAGCTTGGCACCCCTGCATTTGGGCAGTTGATCCCATTCTTCCAGCCAGATCATCTCCAGCTCCATTCGATTGGACTGGAAGTATCTGTGAGCAGCCATCTTCATTGTCTCTCCACTCAAGTAGAGTCAGACTTGACCTGAAGCCACTGCAGTGTTGTCTTGGCTGTCTGCTTCAGGTCACTGTCATGCTGATAGATGCCCCCTATTGCCCCATTCTGAGGTGGTGCCCACTCTGCAGCAGGTTTTTCTTCAAGGCCGTCTTTGTATTTGGGTGCATTCATCCTCCTCTCAGTTCTGAGAAGTCTCTCTGTCCCCACAGTGTGATGCTGCCACCACCAGGCTTCACCGCAGGGATGGTGTCAGGCAGGTGATGAGCTGGGCCTTGTCCTTGTCAGAAACAGTGGTTGGACATCTGCCCACAGAGTTCATGTTTTTGTCACATCAGGCCAGAGAATCTTTACTGTCCTGCTCTCAGGGTCCTTTAAATGCCATCTGGCAAAGTCCAACCAGGATGTCATATGGAGTGCTGCTGAGATGGCCATCCTTCCGGCAGGTTCTCCCCATCTCAGCAGAGGACTCCTGAAGCTTGGTTAGAGTCCCCTCTTCCTTCTTCTTGACCATATTATTTGTAAGTTTGGACTGGGTTATCATTTTTATGCTCTATTTCAGTTTTAAAAGCGACACTTCATCAGAGCTTTCTCAGCTCTCAACTCGACCTCAGTGAAATTAAAACCCTAGATGGAGCAGAACCCTTTAACTCTTTGAGAGCTGTTTGCTTTCTCCAAAAATCTCAGTTTTCTGAAAAGCACACAAAGCAATGCTTTCACACATAAATCAACATGGCTGGTGCTGTGGCTGCTGTTGGCGCATGTTTGGCATCTCTGGCGGCATTCGCTACGCGGGGGCACTTTGATGGTCATGCACAGTGGGCCAGCTGAATGGCTGTGTTCACAGAGCAGGTGGGTGGCCTTGGCGGTCGCAGTGTGACACAATATGGTTTGTAACTTCTTGTCATCGTAAGTGGTGGTCATCCCAGGAAAAAACGCTGCTGTAGGTGCATCAGCTACACGAAAGCATTCAGCACCCTGATCAGCTGATGCTGGCACCTCACTTTCGTTTTCGATATCCATCTCCAGATTACTTGCATCAGACTTGGAGTCCGACAAGTCAGAGTCGTATTCAACGAAATTACGAAAAATGTCCATGAGTTATTATGCTTTGCACATTAGCTTTGGTGTCTTGCCAGATATCGATGCCATTTAACAGGTTGTTTGCTCTTTGCTACTCCTTCATGCATAGCCAATCGAGGTTAAATCAGCAAAGCTACGTAACTTTCCTTCTAGCAATGAGAGTCGAACAAAAACGTAACGGCGAGTTTTGCTGCACTTTACAGCTGATTACTGTAAAGGCAGGCATCCCAATACTTTTGGCAGTATCAAGTCAAGTTGGGGAGCGGGCACCAGTACAGTGCATTGCCGCACCCACTACACTTCGAAACAGCTCGGGATCCCAGTTGGCAGTCTCTCGAGCGCCATGATCAGAGCCTCCATTGACTCTGTGAAGATCACCGCATCATCAGCAAAGTCAAGATCCGTGAATCTTTCTTCACCAACAGATGCCCCCACAGCCGCTGGACCCCACGACCTTGCCCAACACCCAGTCCATACAGGCATTGAACAGAGTAGGAGCAGAACACACCGCTGACGAACGCCAGAATCAATTGGGAAAAATGCAGAGGTCCTGCTTCCACTCTGCACAGCACTCACAGTACCAGTGGACAGGCCGGCCATGATATCCAGCAACCTCGAGGGGATCCCGCGAACCCACAGGATGTCCCACAGGGCAGCTCGATCAACTGAGTCGAACGCTTTACGAAAATCGACAAAGGCTGCAAAGAAACTCTGCCGATATTCGCGTTTGTGCTCCATGAGAGCCCTCAGTGCCAGGATGCGGTCGATGGCAGACTTCTTAGGCGTAAAACCAGACTGTTCCAGTCGCTGGTAGGTGAGCAAGTGATCACAGATCCTATTGAGGATGACCCATCAAGGACCTTACCCGGCACCGGCAGCAGTGTTATCCTCCTGTAGTTGCTGCAATCCAGGTGATCACCCTTCCCATTCCAGACAGAGACGACAAGTCACGTTTTCCAGTCAGTTGTGATGATGCCAGTCACTCAAATGGAAGCAAAGATTGCTTGCAATGCCAGGAGGACAGCCTGACCACCAGCCTAAAGAAGTTCACCCCGGATACCACAGATCCCTCCAGCCTTTCCCAGTATATATTTGGCAGTATAGTGTAAATAAAAAGCATTATTATTTTTATTATTATCACCATTGGGTTCTTCGTCCTATCCCTGACCAAAGCCATTCTTGCCCAGATAGACATCTCCAAGAAGAGTCCAGGTGGTCCCATACTTCTTCCACTTCACAGCTCTTGAAGCCACAGTTCTCTGCTGAACACTCTCAAGCTTTAGAAATGGTTTTATCCTCTCGCCATGATTTGTGCCTCACCACTATTTGGTCACCGAGGTCTGCAGGGAGTTCCTTGGACTTCAAAAGCTTGGCTTTTGGCTCCTGACATGCAGTGTGAATTGTCGGACCCTCCCTACACAGGTCCACGTGGGCCTTTCCAAGCAACACCCAGTCAATTCAGTTTGCCACAGGGGGAAGTCCAATCGAGTTCCAGAAACATCTCAAGGAGAATTTCAGAAAACAAGGAAGCACCTGAACCTGAAGGTGGTGGGCCACGACAAAGGGGGTCTTGAATACTTTTCAGAATGACAGACTTCAGTTTTTGATTTTTAATACAGATTGTCACTTTGGTATCATGGGCTACATAACAAGATGAAGCCTGGCCTGAACAATGAGAATACGGTAGAATCACCTGGAGTGGAGTTAGAGACGCTGCAAAGGTGAACTGTGTGTTGTGGTGGTGATGCGAGTGCAGCGGTCAGAAGGCCCAGATGTGGAACGGACACACTTTGTAGTATCAAGTCGGAACGTAGAAAGAGAAACGTGACGCAAGAGACAGGGAACCACATAACCGGTGTTGGCTTAAGGGACAGAAACTGAAAGGCTGTGGCAGCAAATCCTGTAGCCTTGTGTCTGTGTGCCAGAGAAGCAGAGAGCGGGTATCCATGACAAGGCAGCGGGCAGTACTGGCACATAGAGTGGCATTTAGAACTGAGACAGTAGCATCCAAGTCACATGGCAGCTCTTCCTGTGTGAACCCTACAGCCCGCATCACGCTTCACCACCGCCGCCGCCACCTCAGCACTCTTGGGCTTATCACACGTTGAAGACCGACAAGGCCAGCCGCTCAGACCTTTCACCTTCCAGTTTTTGCTTAATGGTGTGTTACATAATAAGATGCTGAACGTAATCTCACCAAAAGATCTCAGTCCATTGTGTGAGTACAATAAACAACAGACGTGTGAGTGGGCTCATGTCACGTGGCTGCCCCAAAGATGACTTTGAAATCAACAGCAAGAACAGCAGATATCACCGTCACTCCCTAAAATGGAGGATGAAGACGTTTTCATAAATAAGCAAAAGTGTGGCAAACTTGGAGTACAATGGGTCAGCTGTGTGCTCATGTGACGTGAGAATTAAAAAAAAAAAAGATTGACCACCAGGAGGGCACCATTTAGTCTGGTCACTATTTGGGGAGTGGATACTGAGGTGGTCTACAGCAGTGACAGGATGGACTGGTCTCAAAACACAGAGGAGCTACAGAAGAAATGGCAGAGTAGGCTCATCCATTAGGAGAATGAGCACCATTAATGTGAGCAGTGACACCATTATGAACAACACAACACTGCACATCCGCTCTGTGACACACACATACACACTGAGGGCTCTCAGCCAAAGAAACTTTCAGCAGACATGTGCAGAGAAATGCGACTGGGGGTCCTTTATACCAACAGCAACACATCTGTACTGCACCTGACTGGAACTGGCACTGCCAATTCAGACATTTTCTTTCTTTTACATTTTCTTGCTTTAGTTTTTCTGGGGTGTGTCTGGACCAAAGTGACTTTCCTGTTTATCTATCTATTATATAGTCCCTTTCCTATCCATCTATTACATAGTGCCTTTCTTATTTATTATATAGTGCATTTCCTATCTATTATATAGTACCTGTCCTTTCTATTATATAGTGCCTGTCCTTTCTATGTATTATATAGTGCCTTTCACAACTATCTCTCCATTATATATTGCCCTTCTTATCTATCTATTATATAGTGCCTTTCACATCTATTAATTATATAGTGCCTTTCTTATCTATTATATAGTGCCTTTCACATCAGTATATTATATAGTACCTTTCATTTCTATCTATTATATAGTGCCTTCAAACCTATGTATTATATAGTACCTTTCTTTGCTATCTATCATATAGTGCCTTTCACATCTATCCATCTCTCTATCAAGCTCATCTCTGGTTAGCTAATAACTGCGGTGACCACCAGCAGGTAAAGGCGCCTCAACAGCTTCCCCACAGCGCCTGCGGCCGTCTGAGACCAATGGCATCCCAATCACAACCCGCTATCTCACTTTTGAACTGGGTGTGAATATGCTGGCTGAAGTTCAAGTCTTATAAAGATAATATGATTTATTGATAGAGTGCCTCTCTCAAGCTCGAGGTTGTTGCACAGAAGAAAAACCAAAGAGAAGACCCGACAGAACAGACTAAATCAAAAGATGAAGAGAAAGTGCAACTACCCAGAGCATAAAAGAAGAAAAACAAAATCTACAGAAAAAATGTTAAGACAAGAAAAGTACGGACAGAAAAGAAACAGCCCGAGTTCACTTTTGAAGGACGAGAGGAATGGGCAGACATGGGCCATTTGGGGGGTGGTATGGCACTAAATGACCTGCCACCCAACGTAGATGCAGAGGCCTCAGAAAGTCTTCACACTGCTTCACCTTGTTCATATTTGGTTTTGTTGCATCTTTGGGCTAAAACTGTTTAAAGTTCACAACACTGCCCAGCCCACGATGCCAAAGTGAAAGCAGGATTTGAGACATTTTTGCAAATTTATATAAAAAAAAAAAAAACATATCCCATTGGCACAAGGATTCAGACCCTTGGCTATGGCATGTAATGTCTGGCTGAGGTGTTTCCCATTCTACTGATCATCACCGAGATGTTTCGACACGGTGTGGTAAATTCAGCTGATTGGACTGTTTAGGAAAGACACACGCCACTCTGCAGAAGGTCCCACCAGTTGAGCAAAAACCAAACCAGAAGGATGATGGAAGTGCTTGCAGAACTTAGAGACTTGATGCTGTCAAGACACAGAGATGAGGATAACCACAAAAAAAAGTGGACTGGCCTCCATAATTCTTAACTGGAAGAAACAACCAGAGCTCTTTATAGAACTGGCCACCCGCGGGGAGTTAGGGGCCTTGGTAAAGAGAGATGACCAAGAATGTGATGGTTACTCTGAGCTGAGCTCTTCAGAACCTGTGGGGAGAAACTTCTAGAAGGACGACCATCACTGCAACATTCTACCAATCAGGGGTATTATGGGATGAGTACCCAGACGACACACGAGACCCTTCATGAACTTGGCAAAAAGATTTCGTGTTCTGATGAATCCAAGTTTCTCCTCATGCTTTAACAAGTTCTGTATATTTACGTGCGTTAATATTTAGTAATTTAATCTATACTCGCATTTTACCTGAAAATTGTTCTCAGCACTTTGTGCCGGCACTCCGTGAAGAACGACATATAAAAATAAGTTGTAGTGTACCACACTTTCCAACAGGCCAGCAGCAAAAAGCAAAAAAGAGAGTGACTTGGGGACTGTGAAGATGCAACTCCCTACAACACAATGGAGCTACAGGTGTGCTTGAAAGTTTGTGAACCCTTTAGAGTTTTCTATATTTCTGCATAAATACGACCTAAAACATCATCAGATCTTCACTCAAGTCCTAAAAGTAGATAAAGAGAAACCAGTTAAACAAATGAGACAAAAATATTATACTTGGTCATTTATTTAGTAAGGAAAATGATTGAATATTACATATTTGTGAGTGGCAAAAGTATGTGAACCTTTGCTTTCAGTATCTGCTGTGACCCCCCTTACTAAACGTTTCCGGTAACTTCTGATCATTCCTGCACACCGCCATTCCTCCGTACAGAACAGCTTCAACTCTGGGATGTTGGTGGGTTTCCTCACATGAACTGCTCGCTTCATGTCCTTCCACAACATTTCATTGGATTAAGGTCAGGACTTTGACTTGGCCATTCCAGAACATTCACTTTATTCTTCTCTAACCATTCTTTGGTAGAACGACTTGTGTGCTTAGGGTCGTTGTCTTGCTGCATGACCCACCTTCTCTTGAGATTCAGTTCATGGACAGATGTCCTGACATTTTCCTTTAGAATTCTCTGATATAATTCAGAATTCATTGTTCCATCAATGAAGGCAAGCCGTCCTGGCCCAGATGCAGCACAACAGGCCCAAACCATGATACTACCACCACCATGTTTCACAGATGGGATGAGGTTCTTATGCTGGAATGCAGTGTTTTCCTTTCTCCAAACATAACGCTTTTCATTTAAACCAAAAAGTTCTATTTTGGTCTCATCCGTCCACAAAACATTCTTCCAATAGCCTTCTGGTTTGTCCACGTGATCTTTAGCAAACTGCAGACGAGCAGCAATGTTTTTTTTGGAGAGCAGTGGCTTTCTCCTTGCAACCCTGCCATGCACACCATTGTTGTTCAGTGTTCTCCTGATGGTGGACTCATGAACATGAACATTAGCCAATGTGAGAGAGGCCTTCAGTTGCTTAGAAGTCACCCTGGGGTCCTTTGTGACCTCGCTGACTATTACACATCTGCCTTGCTCTTGGAGTGATCTTTGTTGGTCGACCACTCCTGGGGAGGGTCACAATGGTCTTGAATTTCCTCCATTTGTACACAATCTGTCTGACTGTGGATTGGTGGAGTCCAAACTCTTTAGAGATGGTTTGTAACCTTTTCCAGCCTGATGAGCATCAACAACTCTTTTTGTGAGGTCCTCAGAAATCTCCTTTGTTGGTGCCACGATACACTTCTACAAACATGTGTTGTGAAGAGCAGACTTTGATAGATCCTGGTCTTTAAATAACACAGGGTGCCCACTCACACCTGATTGGCATCCCATTGACTCGAATTTCACCTTCAAACTAACTGATCATCCGTGAGGGTCACATACTTTTGCCACTCACAAATATGTAATATTCAATCATTTTCCTCAATAAATAAATGACCAAGTAGAATATTTTTGTCTCATTTGTTTAACTGGTTTCTCTTTATTTACTTTTAGGACTTGACTGAAAATCTGATGATGTTTTAGGTCGTATTTATGCAGAAATCTAGAAAATTCTAAAGGGTTCACAAACTTTCAAGCACAACTGTACCTCTACATAGAAAAGGCAAAGCCCTCACTGACTCCTCAGCAATTCATCCAATTTCCATAAAGGTGGGAAGCTGAAATTTCGCGTGCTCGTTCCTTGCAGTGTACTTACAAAAGTTAGGTATATTTCATGTCCTATTGCATGTGGTGGTGGGGGGCATGGGGGTGAAACGGGTGTACCCTCTATAAACTGTATATATAGATGGGGGAAACCCCTCCTCACTATTTCTGCAACTTCCAATATACTTAGGAAGCCCACATTTCCCATGCTCATCCTTTACACTGTACTTACAAACGTTCAGTATGTTACATTTCGCGCCGTGCCCCGTAACGAACTTTCGAAAACTTAAGTAGAAAAAGTTGAACGAGTACTTGTACTTTTACCAGAGTCATTTTTTACACAAGTATCTGTACTTTTACTTGAATAAAGAACCTCTGGTGCCAAGTAACATGAAAAACAAGGCACTTGATTGAATGTGCTGCGGCGTACGTTTAAAGCGTACAGAAGTAGAAGTAAAGAGTCTTTAAGTATAGAAACAACTAAAGTTTGACAAGAAAAGCTAAGTTTAGAGAAGATAGCATCCATCCATCCATTATCCAACCCGCTATATCCTAACTACAGGGTCACGGGGGTCTGGCGGAGCCAATCCCAGCCAACACAGGGCACAAGGCAGGAAACAAACCCCGGGCAGGGCGCCAGCCCACCGCAGGGGAGAAGATAACATTTTTTCAAATTTTTTGCCTTTTATTCTACGTGTGTAACAACTTTTTTTCTTTATTCTTGTGTGGATTCATTTGCTTTGAATTTTCACTAATTATTTTAACCCTTTCAGGGCGGATGTCGACTTTTGTTTGAGAGTAGTAAGCGACTACAAACAGTGACAAAACTCTCCATTACCCTTTAGTTCAGCTGTCGTTGCTAGAAGATTCGTTGGTTTGACCGAGATTCCCATGCGCTTGCAGGGGTAGTGAAGAGCAAACAATGACAAAAATAACATAGACATCTGGTGAGATATCAAAGTGAATGCACAAAGCAAAACTACTCCATGTACGACGTTTTGTATATTACCGCCGAATTGGACTCTGACCTGTCGGACTTCGATTCTCATGCACGTGATCGTGTGGTACCGACATCAGCTGATCCGTCTCCAGCTAATCGTGGTGCTGAACACATTTGTGTCGTAATAACACGGGGTACAAACCAGATTGCATTGCGCTGTGACCGCGACTGCTGCTGCCGTCCCGCCACTGTCACAGGAAGACAGCCTGGCAGCCAACCTGCCACCCGTCTCAACGCCCATGAGCATCTCGAGCCACAAGAGACTGTGAACTGGTGGCCACAGCACTCAGCAACTGATATTTTATGTTGATTTATGTGTGAGAACCTTGCTTTGGGTGCTTTTCAGGAAACTGCATGTTTTGGAGAAAATATTCAGCCCTCAAAGAGTTAAAACGAACTTTTGGACTGAGAGATTTCTTTCAGCTTGAACTCGCCTTACACTCCTGCGGCTACACTGCCCTCTAGTGTTCCCAGGGAGGTAGTGCCAAGGAGGTTGAATCTCAGTCACAAGTGGGTCTTCGAAATGGACAAGGACCTCAAGCAGACACTCCAAAGTTGTGGAAAAAAGGGTAAAAGGACAATAAGGTCAAGGCATTGGAGTGACCGTCACAACGCCCTGACCTCAATCTATATATATATATATATATATATATATATATATATATATATATATAAAATTCTTTTCCCATATGAAACAGAAATTGCGTATGATCACGCGAAACGGAAATTATGTATGACCACAGAACATATTACAATACAGGAACTAATCACTTCGTTTGTGGACACCATTTTTATATTGTGTTTATGAAGTGTTAGTATTTGTGTGCGAGTTATTTTACTGATATTGAAAAGAAGTAAACACAAACACGCCGATCTATCCCATAGAAGTGCGCCCCCGCGTCGCTCTTTCCCAGCCCACCTCTCTGGACTCCAGGGCTCAGCTGACCGCCGCCAGACGCGCTCTGACAGAGAAGTTTTATTTATTCGTCCAAGTGACTGTCGTGGAAACAGCCACATTATAACTTTTTTTTTAATTGGCAGTACTTGATAGTAGAAGAGATGAAGAAAACAGCTTTGTGTCTTTCTACCTTTTAACTGCGCCGAGCTGTAAACAAATGTGAAGACGAGACCACCTTCAGCGGCGAGGAGTTGTGACAACAAAGTGGACGGTGGGAGTCGTGGAATCAGGCTGCTTCGCCGGGTCGCAGTTTCGGGCAGCGTCCTCTCTTCTCTCACTATTTCTGACACTTCCAAGTGCCCCGTCGGCTCCTTGGACAGTGGAAATCATTGCGAATGAGTGTAATCTGCGCCATCGAAGCGTGACTCATTTGGTAAATTGCGGTGCACGGCTACTTACTGTCCCTTAAGGTGAGTTCAGGTCACTAAAACCCCACAACATTCAAGGTTGCTTTTGTGATGAATTATTTTAAGAAGATGGAGGGTTTACATCTAAGAAGATGTACCGACCTCTTCATGTGAAGTTTTGGACTTGGGAATTGTTTGGACCTTCTGCCCGTTAAGCACGGAAGGGCAGCGTTCACATTTCTCAGAATGATTTTTCTCTTAAATCACAGGCACGTAGTGCAAGGCTGTCATGTAGGTAGTTTACCCGAAACCACTGCAGTAGTACTCAATGTATCTTTACTTCTTAAATGTTAATGTTTTACTGTTTAATAATTTATACACTTCTTATATGTTCTTCAACTTCTTTTATCAAAATGTTTTACCACTTAATGACTTATTTTATAAATACTACATTTTATTTTTTTCCCTTGCACTCAGTGAGCGAAGCCACTGGGTAATCAGCTAGTACGATTATAAAAAGTGTACGTGAGCAAGGAGGCCTACGAACCTGTCCCAGTGACACTAGTTCTGGGCCAAAATTCCAGCAACTTATTGTAAGAAGCTCGTTGAAGGCGAACAAAAACGTTTGGTTCAAGTGAAACGATTGAAACGCAATGCAACCAAATATGAACAAAGTGACCCACTGGAAATGTCACACAGTAGGGCTGTTCGATATAACGATATATATCGGATGACAATATGAAAACGTCTATCGCTGCACATTACGCTATCGTTTGTTTCGTGGTGTTGCAAAATAAACTGTTTACGGCAATATTTTTTTCATTGTTTTGATGGCCACCACGTGGATGCAGACATACTAGCATGGCTGATGAAGACGAGGCAACACCAGGTAGCTCCACACAGAAGGACCTTGTTCCTAAACGAGGGGCTACCTCTGTAGTATGGAGATGGTTTGGATTTGAAGAGTCTGACACGGACCAGAAAACGGTACTGTGCAAATTATGCTGCAAACCGATCGCTACCACAGACTCCAACACGACAAACCTCTTCTACACCTCCGCAAAAAGCACGTGAGCGAGCATGCAGAGAGTTTACAACTGACAGGCAGGCCACGTAGGATATTACAGTTGTAAAGGTACTATTTAAACGAGCATGTTAAAAGATTGGAAGATTAATTGCTACCAAAACAATTTGCTGAAGGCATAATTTTCCCTGCAGCGTTTGCTGTCAGCGTTAATCTTGTTAAAATTACGTTACGCCACAACTGCATTAACACGGCAAATCTCGTTAACGAGTTACGCGGATCGCCCGTGCTTGGGGCTGGACGGCATCAACACGCTAGCGCCGTCCAGTCCACGCGCAGGCGAGCAGCTGTAACTCATTAACGGAGATTTGCCACACTACGATGTGCAAATTAACATTTTACTAGAATGTAGCCTAAAAAATATTATATTTAATATTATATATTTAATATATTTTTTGTCGTAAGCCTTATTGCTGCTACAGTTTGAAGTACAATGTTTACATTTGGTTTTGACAGTTAATGTTAGACTTGTATTTATTTTGTTTAAAGGGTTTATTGGCCTTATATAGTTTAGTTGTTAGTGCTTTGATCCTTTTATATTTAATATATGTTGTGAGAGTTATTGCTGCTACAGTTCACATTTTGTTTATGTCAGGCATTTTATATAGCAGTATTTTATATTGGGCCTTTAGTAATTTGTTTTTGAAAAGTGTTTTATATTTGATACATTAACATTTTATGTTTACATTCTAAGTCAAACATTTGCTCAAATGTTCGAAATAAAAGAACAGAAATAATTACAAGTTGAGTACTTCTCATTTTTGATTTTTTTGATTTAAATGAAAAAAAAAAAGGAGTGGTGATTATATAAACTATTCACTGAATACAAAGAAAATGTACTATATCGTGATATCGGGATATGAAATGAAATATCGGGATATAAGATTTTGGTCATATCGCACAGCCCTATCACACAGTTGTTAAAAAGTGAAATACCTGGAGATCTAGAAGCATCGTTGGGGGAAAAATGACTTTGCCCTGCACAGAGCAGACTTCTTACACGACATGCCAAATGTAAAGTTTGTTAATATAAAATCTGTGGAGGGCTTAGAAAATGAGTTTGAAAGAAGTCATCCGAAGCGTACGGCAACTGTAACTGTATATACAGAGACAAAAAAGGCACTCACTACATAAAGCAATGATAGCAGAAGGACAGAATAGTAAGACTTACCTGGGGAGCGTTTGTGGCCACCAGGAAGGCGTTTGTTCGGCCTGGGTGATCATAATCATGCATGGCGGCTGCTACATAGAGAGCCATGAGCTCCAGGGCCGGGATGTTCCAAGCCAGACAGCCATAGTTATCATCACTTATCGAGCAGCTTTTTGACGTGGCGTAGGCTACTCTGCCTGGCGATATGCCGCTGTCCGAGTCTGCAATATAAAGCACGTGTTAAGACTGAGCAGCCGTTCACAAACCTTCGATCACTCAGCATAGAAAAGGCCCTCATTAAGTCACCAACAAACAAGCAGACTGAACAATTTATGGCAAACTAAAAACACAACGCACAGGATGGTAGACTAGAGACAGGAATGGCAAGACTGAAATACCCGTGTCGCTACCCGTCACGTGTTCATTGTGCACTTGCTGGAATCCAGGCACGGGCCGCGTCGTCAGGAACCAGACGGCATGCAGGACATCAGTGGCGTGGACACGGTTGTGATCTGCGAGGGAAGAGACACGCGACTGGGCTCACACCAGGTAATTGCTTCTCTCAACAAGGCAACACCTTCCACAGGTTAGACTCTGGCTACTCACAGGGAATGTCTCGGTAGCCATCCTCCAGTGCCATAAAGTAGGACATGAACTCTTGAGTGGGGATTTTAAAGATTTCAAAGAGGCCCGTGTCCTGAAAGAGGGTGTAGCTCACCTGCAAATAGCGTACAGTTCATTAACACAACTGGGCAAACAGCAGCAGCAGACAGCCGTGCTCTCTCCGCTCGCACTAAAAATTATTACCAGGCTGAGGATCCTTCCCGTCTTGCCTCCGGTCTTGTCCACCAGGTCAAAGATGGGGAAGTTCCAGTTGCTGACCTTTTCCATTAAAGCATCGTGGTCTTCTAGTAAAGAATCCAACAGTGCGTCCCGCTCCACCTGTGAGCACCAAAAAGGAGGATAAAGGTCTTGTAACAACCAAAAAAGATGCAGCTGCATTTACATGTCAAATAATTACAATGACAACAGTCTGGTTATTCACAGTGTCAGACGCGTGCGCATGGAAAGCAGCTTAAGGGCTTTAGTCAGTGTCATTTTCCAGGAAGACATGAGGTGGCACTGTCTAATAAGAATCTCTCTGCTCATCATTCCATCCACTATGTCACTTCCAGGGTCCAACCTCCTGGACCCTCCTCTTCCTCCCAGAAGAGTAAACTTCAAAGCTAATACTAAAAGTGCCAGAGAACTGTCTGAAATGTGGCTATCCAAAGAAAAATGTCATTAGCAGATATTTGGACATGAACACAGCATATGCAGGCATCAAAAGAAGAACACCTGTTTGGTGAACCCCACAAAAAATCCAAACACTCTCCTTATTTGCTATATATTGCATTGGATTCCTGTATGTCAATTCATTTTGCACTGATGATGACTCCTGGTAGGAAGCGAAAGCTTAGGAATAAAAAACTATTTTAAGATACGAGATTCATTTGCTCCCTTGGTGGGTTTTCAGCTAGAAACGCGTAAACTGTATCGGACCTTCACTTCCATTTTATATATATACTGTATATATAAACTTGTCAAAAAAAATGAAAGGAACACTTTTGAATCCAAGCATAGCATCAAGTCAATGACACTTCTGGGCTATTGATCTGGTCAGCTAAGCAGCTTGTTCATCAGTTTCAGCTGCTTTGGTGCACATGTGACAGACATGAAAGGATCTGAAGAAGCCATGGAGAACGTTATGCTGCATGTCACATCGTTCAGCATGACCCGTTTGGTGGTGGGTCAATCATGGTCAGTCTGGGGAGACATATCCATGGAGGGACACACAGACCTCTGCAGGCTGGACAACAGCACCTTGACTGCCATTAGGCATCAGGATGAAATCCTTGGACCCTTTGTCAGACCCTATGGTAGTTCCTCCTGGTGCATGACAATGCCTGGCTGGCCTCATGTGACGAGAGGAAGAAGGAATTGATACCATTGACTGGGCTCACCCCCAAAGCTCATTCGCCTGACCTCAATCCAGTAGGACACCTCTGGGTGGGACATTATGTTTGGGTCCATTTGATGACTCAGACTGTCCAGTAGCTCAGTGATGCCCTGGACCAGATCTGGAAGGAGATCCACCAGGACACCATCAGTGCTCTCATTAGGACGTTGTCAGACATGGGGTGTCTGGTTAAGGGGGAATACAAACTACTGAGGACGATTTGGAGTTGCTGCAATGACATTTTGGTCAAATGGACTCACCTGCCTGCCACATCATTTGTTCCCTTTGATTTTCGGGGTGTCTTTCAATTCAGCCCACTGTAGGTTCATCATTTTAATTTCCATCAAACGATGTACCATCCTCTTGTTCCTAACACATTCCCATTGAGATCTGATGTGTTACTTTAATTTTTATGAGCAATATGTAAATATAAATCTAAAAATCCGTTACAACAAACTGCCAGGGATCTAAAAAGCATTTTTATCATATATATATATATATACACATATACATACATATATACATATATATATATATATATATATATATACACATATACATACATATATATATATATATATATATATATATATATATATATATATATACATACATATACATATACATATATATATATATATACATATATACATATATATATATATATATATATATACATATACATACATACATATATATATATATATATATATATATATACATACATATATATATATATATATATATATATACACATATATATATATATATATATATATATATATATATATATATATACATATATATATATATATATATATATACATATATATACATATATATACATATATATATATATATATATATATATATATATATATATATATATACACATATACACACATATACACATATATATATATATATATATATATATATATATATATATATATATATATATATATATATATATATATATATATATATATATATATATATGTGTGTGTATATATATATATATATATATATATATATATATATATATGTATGTATGTATATGTGTATATATATATATATATATAATGGATTACTGCGCCACAACACAACTCTGCTTGGCGCCACAAAGTAAAATGGGACGGGAACTTCCACCTGCAGCTAAACGTTTACTCAGATCATTGAAGACATGGAACACACGCGTGAAATGCATGTATTCCAAATAATGATACACTGCATCCAGAAAGTATCCACAGCGCTTCATCACTTTTCCACCATCTTGTTATGTTACAGCCTTATTCCAAAATGGATTCAATTCATTTTTTTCCTCAGAATTCTACACACAACACCCCATAATGACAACGTGAAAAAAGTTTACTTGAGGTTTTGCAAATTTATTAAAAATAAAAAAACTGAGAAATCCATGTCCATAAGTATTCACAGCCTTTGCTCAATACTTTGTTGATGCACCTTTGGCAGCAATTCCAGCCTCAAGTCTTTTGAATATGATGCCACAAGCTTGGCACACCTATCCTTGGCCAGTTTCGCCCATTCCTCTTTGCAGCACCTCTCAAGCTCCATCAGGTTGGATGGGAAGCGTCGGTGCACAGCCATTTTAAGATCTCTCCAGAGATGTTCAATCAGATTCAAGTCTGGGCCACTCAAGGACATTCACAGAGTTGTCCTGAAGCCACTCCTTTGATATCTTGGCTGTGTGCTTAGGGTCGTTGTCCTGCTGAAAGATGAACCGTCGCCCCAGTCTGAGGTCAAGAGCGCTCTGGAGCAGGTTTTCATCCAGGATGTCTCTGTACATTGCTGCAGTCATCTTTCCCTTTATCCTGACTAGTCTCCCAGTTCCTGATGCTGCCACCACCATGCTTCACTGTAGGGATGGTATTGGCCTGGTGATGAGCAGTGCCTGGTTTCCTCCAAACGTGACGCCTGGCATTCACACCAAAGAGTTCAATCTTTGTCTCATCAGACCAGAGAATTTTGTTTCTCATGGTCTGAGAGTCCTTCAGGTGCCTTTTGGCAAACTCCAGGTGGGCTGCCATGTGCCTTTACTAAGGAGTGGCTTCCGCCTGGCCACTCTACCATACAGGCCTGATTGGTGGATTGCTGCAGAGATGGTTGTCCTTCTGGAAGGTTCTCCTCTCTCCACAGAGGACCTCTGGAGCTCTGACAGAGTGACCATCGGGTTCTTGGTCACCTCCTGACTAAGGCCCTTCTCCCCGATCACTCAGTTTAGATGGCCGGCCAGCTCTAGGAAGAGTCCTGGTGGTTTCGAACTTCTTCCACTTACGGATGATGGAGGCCACTGTGCTCATTGGGACCTTCAAAGCAGCAGAAATTTTTCTGTAACCTTCCCCAGATTTGTGCCTCGAGACAATCCTGTCTCGGAGGTCTACAGACAATTCCTTTGACTTCATGCTTGGTTTGTGCTCTGACATGAACTGTCAACTGTGGGACCTTCTATAGACAGGTGTGTGCCTTTTCAAATCATGTCCAATCAACTGAATTGACCACAGGTGGACTCCAATTAAACATCTCAAGGATGATCAGGGGAAACAGGAGGCACCTGAGCTCAATTTGGAGCTTCATGGCAAAGGCTGTGAATACTTATGTACATGTGCTTTCTCAGGTTTTTTTATTTTTAATAAATTTGCAAAAACCTCAAGTAAACCTTTTTCACGTTGTCATTATGGGGTGTTGTGTGTAGAATTCTGAGGGAAAAAAATGAATGTAATCCATTTTGGAATAAGGCATTAATATAACAAATGTGGAAAAAGGGATGAAGCGCTGTGAATACTTTCCGGATGCTCTGTATGCGCACCCCCATATGTACACATTTGAAGCGCAGGCAGCCAGTGGTTCCTCTTGGAGTTCCAATCGCGCTTATAAACAACAGAGAAGGAGGGGCTTGAAAGCTGCCATTTGCTTTTTTTCGTTCCCCCAGCCTGACTGCACACGCACCTCCCAACTCTGCCTCACAATCGGGCGCATCCCGTAAATCGTTAAGAGGGTTCTCCTCTTTGGATTATTAATCTCACTTGTCTGCATGTTTATTGGAGGTTAAAAAGTTCAATAAACAGACAGCCAATAACTAAGTTCCAATATAAAATCGAGGTTAAAATCCCCAGCAGAATCCATCCATTAAAATCCCCCCAGCTGTGGTGCTTCCAATCTAAAAGTGACGCCTCCCCTGCTTACCCTTTAAAGGTCTCCTCAGCCAGAGCAGACATCCACCAACAAGCAGTTGGTGTTTAAACACTGGCTGCGGTCCCGTCACCTTTCCAGGACATTCACTGGGTGCCACTCTGAGCCTTTCTTTCAATTCCTTGTCATTATTTGGCCTTCAGCAAAGACACGGCCGGAGCGACGGGTGGGGAGAACTGAAATACCTGACAGTGTGGTAAGAGTGTGGGGTTTGAGGCAATTTGTAAATGTCTACATATTAAAGAGTATAAAGGGAAGGCTAGGGTCAACCTAGGACCCTTCCACGAAAAACAATACCATAGCAATATTATTACAACAAAATGATAGGGGTGTTGTTGGCATACCTGACATATGGATTATCCGAAGCACATAATTTTTTGCCAGTATAACGTCAACTGCACCCGAGCTCCCCATTTTCGTCATACCTGTCTGGACTGTTGCGTGTCTGAGGTGTGTCCACAACTCTCTGTCAGGCCTGCCTTGCTCTCATCCGCTGTGCCGAGGACTTGCGTGTCACTTGTGCTTTCGGCTCCTTCAGCTGTGGATCAAGAGTACGTCAGTGCTGCATCTGTATTTACACACACACATTTATATATAATGCAGAGTCTCTCACTCATCAGCAAAAACACTATCCCCCTGTTTAGTTAAAAAGCTGAAATTTGGCAGTATGGTACATCTAGGCCAGGAGGTATCCTCTAAGAAAAGACATTTTGATAGATCAATATTAGGGGGTAAACCCCAAAACAACAGAAAAACAAAAAAAAAAGGTTTTGACTGATTTGATTGCAATTTGGCGACATTACTGGAAAAAAGAAAACAAGCCGACCCGTATTTTATTTATTTCTCGATATTTGGCGGTGATAAGGCAGTAGGGAGTTTGGGTATCCTTAGGCAGCATGTCCTTTTTTTGCCTTTCAGCTGTAATCGCGCACAGACGTGGAGCCGGCGGCAAATGAGGAAACACAGCTGTCTAGCACAGGAAAGAGAGACGAAGTGGCGAGCTGCATGGAAAACGGGAAATTGACAAAGTTAAAGTCGGCTGAAGCTCAAAGAAGACGTGGTTAGCAAAGTGGCTTCCTTGAGTAAAAACAGTATTCTATACTGCTTAGGATGTGAGCTAAAACACATACAACTTCTAGCCGGACTGGACCGTCGAGTGCTCTTAGGCATACAAATCCTTCAAAGAATGGGGCTGGGGGGTAAAGCAACTTGGTGGGCACAACTAAAGTGTCTCCTTGGAAGTCACTCCATGATGCGCCACCAAGGCAACTGCTGGTACAGCACACGAGCCCACTTCAAGACCTGCGTACAGCACAAGCCAGCAGTGACGCCATGCCTTGGTCAGTGCACCAAATGGGTCTTACAGATGAAGGTGGACTTTGTATGTAGTTCACAACAATATTTCTTATTATGCAGTAACTAGGAATGTCTGTGAGACACCGTCTGTTGAAATGACAAATGCAATGTGTTTTACAACTACACGCATTACAAAATACATTCCAACAGATGGTGCGCTTCAAATGTTAACACTGAGGTTTCTGTTGATTACTTACATTTATTAGACAGGTAGCACAGATACTTCACTTTAATAAGAGGGTCAGTGTCTGCGTCTGTCCAGATACTGTGCCTGCCATTCCAACAGACGGCACATCACAAACACATGTAGTAATAAAATGCATTGCATTTGCCATTCCAATTATATTTGTCTTAGACACGTAACACATACGTTTTCTCATCTGTAGATGAGCATAACGTTCAATCTCATGTCAGTGTTAACGCTGCAGCTCTGTTTGTAACAACCAGGGGACTCAGATAAGTTCACAGAGCAGCACTGAGGCTTCAACACAGCAGGTATGTAAAATGGCTCTGCTGTAAATTTAGGGTGAATTTTTCAGCCCTGGCATAACCTAAAAGAGCACAAGATACGTGAGGGCGAACACACGGACAACAGATGACAGGTGTATGCAGTGGTGGTCTGCTGCCCCATCCAGTTTGACTCCCTGGCTTGCATAAAAGCCCCACCAAAATTCCACTGGAAGATCACGTTTTAAAAAAACGTAAACAGATGAGGTGCAGCACGGTGGCGCAGTGGGTAGCAGTAAGGAGACCTGGGTCCGCTTCCTGGGTCCTGGTTCTCCCCATGTCTGTGTGGGTTTCCTCCAGGTGCACCGGTTTCCTCCCACAGTTCAAAGACATGCAGGTTAGGTGGATTGGCGATCCTAAATTCGCCCTAGTGTGTGTCCTGTGGTGGGTTGGCGCCCTGCCCAGTGTTTGTTTCCTGCTTTGCGCCCTGTGTTGGCTGGGATTGGCTCCAGCAGACCCCCGTGACCCTGTGTTCAGATTCAGCGGGTTGGAAAATGGATGGATGGATAAAGAGATGAGACTCAGACAAAAATGGGCTTGTCAGCACGGAAATCCGCGGAACAAAAGGAGCTTTCACCTGACCACAGTGAGCCAAAATGAAAGGCTGCTGCCCTCTAAAGGCCATCCAAACGCATGAGACCAGCTAAATGAGCTCAGAATGGCACTGAAGCGAGTCTGGCAAGGCAGCAGGCACGCTGGCTGGTGTACATCTTCTAAGAAAGAAAAGCAAATCCTGCATTTTATCAATTTCTTGTTTATCATGGTGCCAGAAAGAGTGGCAGACGTCGGAAGTACAAAGGAAGAATTTCACTGGACGCTGTACACAGGACAACATCACTTCCCCTGCATTTGTATCTCTCTAATTTGAAGGCAAAATGTAGTTAGCAACAAAACGCTAACTAACAGTTCTATAATGCATATTGAAGAAGAAAGAGAAGAGTAAGAAAGGCACAAAAAGTATGTTGTCTTTTCTAGAAAAGATTTTTAAGCTCTTGGTAACAATAAATAAATGTCTGCTTTGGAAGACGTAATTAAAAAAAACTGCACAAAGCAACCACTGAGCACAACAGCCGCGCAGATCAGGCTAACATCGCTCAGTCCGTTACTGTTCGGTGAATGT
Organism: Polypterus senegalus; assembly: GCF_016835505.1. Lineage (NCBI taxonomy): Eukaryota > Metazoa > Chordata > Cladistia > Polypteriformes > Polypteridae > Polypterus > Polypterus senegalus. The sequence goes on from NC_053154.1 coordinate 334,717,341, forward strand.
GGTAAAGCTAACGTTTACCTTCTCAATATCCACTACTATGGATTGATGTGATTCATTTAAAGTAAATTCTTCTAATAAAATAATGAAACTTATAAAAGTGTTAACTGTACCCGCCAATCACGGTGTACGTTGCCATTCTGGATTGACATCATAATCTGAAGTTGGATAAACTCAGACTTGACAGGCCGAGCCCGAGTTTGTAAGCAGGAATTCCGAGTTCAGGGTGAGTTTTCTTTCCATTATTTTGAGTTGGAGGTCAGAAATTACAAGTTCCAAGTTTTAGTAGCAGAAGGCGAGGGTCTCCCACAGCACCTGGCGGTTCATTTGAATGCGCTCGGGAGTCGGTGGGTGTTTATTGTGTCTTTGCGTTGCTTATTCTTATCACTGGAGTTTTGACCTTGCCCTTGGATTACCGTACTGCGACTCTGTTTGCCTTGACTTGTCTTTGCTCACCGAGCTTCATGCTATTTCAGAGCATTTTCGTTAAGAATAAAATTTTACTTTTATGAAGATTCTACGTGACCCTCTGTGTTTCTAGCCAGGCTTTTCGTTTTGGACAGGATTTCCCCCTCTCTGTTTGGGAATTCTCAAGTGTCACGACAGTATCAATATTACCACATGAATGGAGAAAATAAGCTGAAAGCAGTTAGAAAGTTCCCCATCTAGCTATTAATATTAGTTAAAACATAGTAATTCATTCAAATTTTATAACGGGAGTATTGAAAGGTGACAATCATCTTAAACATTTTAACCCCAGTCTGAAGATACACAGAAGCAGAAAGGTACGGATTAACTGTCAGACATGGCATGTCTCTTGTATGTAATTATGTTGGATCGGTACTAAAGTTTTGATCAGCACCACGTTTCAGACCTGAATACCGTTATACTGATACGGTCCCTAATGCAAATGATGGACAGCCCGCTGCCCCATTCTCCCCTCAACACCTCACTGCAACTTCCCTGGCATGCCATAAATTAACACATTCCCCTACTAGCGCCACATGATGATCACCTTCCTGCCTGGCCGTAGTTCCTCTTTTGAATTTCCCAGCAAGTTGAAATTTCCCCAATGGAGTCTCCAGTGTGTTGAAAAGCAGAACAATAAAGTGCTGAGCACAAGTTCTATTACACCTGCCAGGTATGGCAAGTACTGAACTGCCGATACCTTCCATTTTAAAAATTGTCTGTACTTTTTCAGTACGGTATACCGCACAACTTTAGCTGCATACTACTGGTAAGTAAGTAACTAGTAAGTACTACTCGTACATAACTTAAGTATCTCTCAGCATGGCACAAACCGTAATGGTGCCCCATCTTTGCAATTGGTGTCCAGTGTGGTCCTTGTTGCGGGCCCAGCAAGGGCTCCGGCCTTCTAGTTGCAGATCACCTTCAGTTCCATTTCTAAAGCTGTTCTATGTTTCCATCAATCAGGGCAGCTGCACCTTTCCCATGTTTATAATAAGTTTAAGTCCCAATTAGCTGCTAATTGATAACATCGGCTCTTTATAATAATAATCTGCAGATAATATTATGTCAATTCAGTCTTATATACGCTTACATAATTGCATTCTCCTTCTATTTACTTCCTCCTTTTTTTTGTTTCATACTTCTACAGTTAACTTACCTAAAGCATCAGAAGAGGGCACTGCCAGGGCCGTCTGAACGAACGGGCATGCTGGGCAGTTGCCCCATGAGCATGTATGTTGTGACTTGCTGTCAATAAATAAATACTCTACTAAACTATAAATATTTGTTATAGTGTTACAAGTGGACATTGGCATTCACCTCTGATTTAGTATCACGGTCACCTTTGCCAACCTCACGTGTCACATGCGGACGGATCTCATGCACAACATAATGTAAAAGCGTATGTGTTAACAGCAATTCGACTCAATTCTCTGAAAAGAAATTTTGCAAATGTTTGTGTTGAACATTTGATTAATCTCTCTCTCTATATATATATATATAAAATCCAATGTCTGTCTGTCTTTCCGCTTTTCACAACAGAACTACCTAACAGATTTCGATCGGGGTTTTTTCTAGAATTTCCTTGAAAATTCCGGTTGATTTTGTGACTGCTCTCATCGTGCTAGTATCAGAGTTCAGTTGCGGTAACAGTTTATTTGCACAAATCCAAGAGAGACGCAGTAGGCTGAGGTGAAGGAGCCCTCGCCACACACGTGTCAGCCTCGGGGCGTATCATCTGCTTCGCTAGCAAATGAGAGAACTACTTAACGGCTTTAGATCAGCCTTTTTTCTAGAATTTGCTTGAACAATCCGGTTGATTTTGTGATTCCTCTCATCGCACTATGTACCATAGTTTGCTTGCGGTACCGATTAATTTGCGCAAATCCAACAGAGACGCAGCAGGCCGAGTGGAGGGGCCTTCCTCACTCAAGCACCAGCCTCAGGGCGTATCTTACATCCGCTTCGCTAGCGAACGAGAGAACTACTTAACTGATTTAGATCAGGCTTTTTTCTAGAATTTGCTTGAACATTCCGGTTGATTTTGCGCGACGTCAGGATTTGGGAGCCAAGCAGAGCCCTCCTCGCTGTCCTGTTTCACTTCTGCACAGGTGAAGCCGCGGGGGGCGGCTAGTAATAAATAATTTATAGTAATTTCATTCTGTACCACCTCTTTGTGTATGGTTTACCGATTGAGTATCATTTATATGTTAATATTTTTGTGTTTTTTAAGGCTCATGTTATTTTGTTCAAACGTTTGTGTTGATTAATCTTTACTATACAACATGTTTTTGTTAACGTTTAAACACCGATTTAGTTGGAAGTACCAATACAATAAATACATGTTTCATTTGATCGACCATTTACATTTTTATTCCTGTGAGTGGTTGTGTGGGTGGGAGCCCCAGTGTACTGTTTTGCCCGGGGGGCCTATAATGCTGTTAAGACAGCCCTGGGCGCTGCTATGTGAGCTTTTTGTGCCAGCACTCTGCCCGGCATCCGACTCCCTTGCATTGGGCATTCGAGCAGCTGTCAGACGAGGTAAAAAGGAAAACATACAAAATATACAAGTTTATGTCACTGTCCTGAAGGTAAATGTGAAACAGTAAAGTAGTTCCAAGTCGCACTGAACGATTCTCCGTTTTAAGATAGACAAGTTTGCAGTTTTGCCTATTCTTCCTAATGGGAAATTTTGAAATTTCAAAACTTTGGACAGCGCAATGTGTTTGAGGTACCTTTCTTTGAAGTCAACGAGGGCCAGGCTGTTTGATGTGGATAGATAGGACTACCACAATAGGTGCTTTGCACTTAATATTCAATGCCTCTGGCACTGAATCCGGGGGAATGGCCATGGGAGGCCACTTACTTCCCCCCATACCCCCCTCCGGGTTGCATTGGGGCTACAATCATGGAACACCGGAGCTCATCCCTGTTGAGCTCTATGGCCACTGCCAGGGGGAGCTGCATGGCTTCCTGAGCCCACGTGGGCTGTGTTGCAGCCACACCCGGAAGTGCAGCTTGAATTAGGTCAATTATCACCTGGAACACTTCCGGGTGGGCTATAAGAAGAGCCAGCAGCCACTACTCGGGGCGAGAGTCGGGAGGAGGAGGAGGAGGAGGAGGAGAACGCTTGCCAGGGAAGAGAGAGATGTTCTTTTTGTCTTGGTGTTTGGGTTTGTACTTTTGAGGGACTGTGTTAGGGCTGGGGAACACTTGATCTTTTATTTTTACGTGTGCCTCCGTGCTTATCTGTGTCGGGTCGGGCACCAATATAGAGCCTTTATCACAACCTAAAAAGGCACACAGCACTCCAGATGCTCTCCGTGGCAAAACTGCCTGCCTTGTGAGGGTTTATAGTTACCCCCCCGACATTTTCGAAATGGGTTCATTTCCCACTTTTACCCGACTATACTCAAAAACACAGAGATTAGTTCTACTTGGTGGCTGCACAAGTCTCCCCTGCGCTAAGTGGATCAGAACCGATAAAACCCATCTGACTGCCACCCAACACTGGTCAAAGGCCCAGAGTGCCATGAAAGGCAGGGAAGAATTACCTTTATGTCTGAGTTGCACATCAACTGCAGACTGGAAAGTGCCGTCCATGGACTCCACGCTTGGAATAGTTTTAAGCATCTGACGTCCACAACTAGGAAAAGCAAATAAGGAAAGTGACTAAAAAAAAATCACAGAGTGAACGAGTCTATTAACATTAGAGCCAACAAGCGAGGCCCACCTGGAGCAGTGCAGAAAGCTCGAAGTTCGATACTGCTGAGGGAACTCTGCCGAGCTGAGGGCGCCTCCTAGTGGTTTATGCAGATTGACACTAGGTTTGGTGAGGAAGTCAGCAGTGTCTGGAAACTCCACCGGGGACCGGGTGACCTGAGAGGTGCCAGGCGCTGGGCCATGGCTGGGAGAATTTAGTGGACTGAGATTTGGAGAAGGGCCTGGGAATACAAAGAAACAGGAGGATGAGTGATAGAAAAGTCAAACGTAAAGCAACACTCCACCCAGAAAAGAATTTAACCCATGCAGTCTGCAGAAGAAACATTTTCATCCAGAATGGAGATATCAATCAATCAATCAACATTTCTTTATATAGCACATATTCATACAAAAAAATGTAGTTCAAAGTGCTTTAGAAAATGAAGAATAGAAAAATAGAAGACACAATAAAAAATAAACATAAGTCAACATTAATTAACATAGAATAAGTAAGGTCCGATGGCCAGGGTGGACAGAAAGAACAAAATAAAAAAAATAAAATCTGTAGGGATTCCAGTCCACGAGACCGCCCAGTCCCCTCTGGGCATTCTACCTAATAATAGATAATAGGCGTCTACAGCACAGCAAACATCACCAGAAACATCCATTAAAAAATCTCATCAAATAATTCAGAAGGCGGCCAGTTGTATGCTCACAATGTCCCAAACACACACGTTTACTAAACCAGTGTTAAATAAAGGACAACCTGAAAAATCCTCTGGTGAACAAGTAGGGAGCACGCTCAGACGAGGACGATGTTTGTAAGTGAAGACCCGCCTCCTCTCCTCATTCATTGGTCATTCAGCTTAGATTAGATTAGACAGAACTTTACCAGTCCCCGGCGGGGGGGAGGGAGGGGGAATCTGGCTTTTTACAGAAGCTCTTTAAATAAATAAATATACAAGTAGGTAAATAAACTACTCAAAAAAATTAAAGGACCACATCAGATCTGAATGGGGAAAACAATCCCGCTGGCTCTCTCTACTGCTATGGACTGATATGGTGATGTGTGAGGAACAAAAGGATGGAAATAAATAGAATCAACTGACAGAGGGCTGAACTCAAAGACACCCCGAAAATCAAAGGGAACAAATGACGTGGCAGGCAGGCAGGTCCATTTGGACAAAATTTAATGCAGCAACTCCAAATCGTCCTCAGTAGTTTGTATGCCCTCCACCCCAAACCTGCCCAACAACATCCTAATGAGACGACGGATGGTGTCCTGGGGGGACTCCTTCAAGATCTGGACCAGGGCATCACTGAGCTCCTGGACAGGCTGAGGTGTCAGATGGACCCAAACATAATGTCCCACCCAGGGGTGTTCTATTGGATTGAGGTCAGGCGAGTGAGCGTGGGGGGTTGGTTGGATGGGGGGGTTGGCAGTCAATGGTATCAACTCCTTCATCTTCTCACCACATGAGGCCGGGCACCACGTGGAACCAGCACAGGGTCTGACAATGGGTCCAAGGATTTCATCCCGACACCGCTGTCTAGCCTGTAGAGGTCTGTTTGTCCCCCCAGGGATATGCCTCCGCAGACTGACCATCACTGACCCCCCACCAAACCACTCATGCTGGACGATGTGACAGGCAACATAACGTTCTCCACGGCTTCTCCAGACCCTTTCACATCTGTCACGTGTGCTCAGGCTGAACCTGCTCTCATCTGTGAAACAAACAGGGCGCCAGTGGTGGACCTGCCAATTCTGGTATTCTATGGCAAATGCCAATCGAGCTGCACGGCGCCCACTAGAGGATGGCGGGCCCTCAGGCCACCCTCATGAAGTCTGTTTCTGATTGTTTGCTCAGAGACATTCACACCAGTGGCCTGTCTGCCTGCTGGAGGTTATTTTGTAGACTCTGCCAGTGCTCATCCTGTTCCTCCTTGGCCAAAGGAGCAGATAGCGGTGGGTCCTGCTGATGGGTTAAGGACCTTCTACGAGGGGCCCTGTCAAGCTCTCCTGAAGTAACTGCATGTCTGTCTCCTGGAATCTCCTCCATGGCCTTAAGACTGTGCTGGGAGACACAGCAAAACCTTCTGGCAATGCCACGTATTGATGTGCCATCCTGGAGAAGTTCGACTACCTCTGTAGGGTCCGGGTATGGCCTCATGCTACCAGTAGTAGCCAAATGTAAAACGAGTGAAAAAGCAGATTAGGAGGGAAAAATGTCAGTGGCCTCCCTCCACCTGTTAACCCATTCATTCCTGTTTTGGGGGATGTCTCATTGTTGCCCCTCTAGTTCACCAAAGCAGCTGAAACTGATGAACAAGCCCCTCTGCTACTTCACTGAGCAAATCAACTCGGATTGCAAAGTGGTCCTTTCATTTTTTGAGTAGTTTATATATATATTATATATATATATATATTGTTAGTTTTTGCATACCCCTTGGGGTCAAAGCGCCCCTGGAACAATTGAAGGTTAAGGGCTTTGCTCAAGGACCCAGCAGAGTAGGATTTCTTTTGGCAGTGACAGGGATTCGAACCAGCAACCTTCGGGATACCAGCGCAGATCCTTAGACTCAGAGCCACTCTGGTCTGAACACAGAAACTCAGAAGTTCAGACTTGGCTGTATCATGTAGACTTACTGCTGTTGGTATAAAGGAGCCCCCCATTGCATTTCTTCACACACGTCTACTGAATAATTTAATTAGCACACCAACTGGACACACAGCCCAGACACTCATTCTTTTATAAAGGTGGATTTATTATTTTACTAAGGTGGATGCTAAGGGTTGTTCACCTGTTACTCAAAAACTCTGGACCACCAGGCTTTGAACCGTGATCTTAGCAAAAAACCAGGAGGTGCTGACCACGTCGCTGAAGTAATTGGACCTCAGGTGTTTCAGACGGTAAACTGTGGCTCGGGCACTAGACATGGCTAACAAGAGAAGAACACACAAGCAGGTGTGCACCATGGTTGACAGAAAAAAGAACAGCCATCTGCTGTCGATGACGTGCCAAACAACTCCTTAACAAGAAAGGCATATTGCTGCGGCCACGAATGACTCTGTGAACCCCTCTGCCATGCTGTTTGACACTGACAATGATAGACTAAGTGGCACGGCACAAAGAGTTGTGTGGTGTCTAACAACTTGGTAACAGGAAAGTGCTGTGATGGACACAGTGACATAGCAGACACCTGCTGTCGGTAAGGCACACTGCACAGGCCCACTGACGTCTGCTCACATCTTGACAGTGGACTGGTGCTTTTCATCGCCACCTACAGGCCGACACTCCAATCGCAAAAGAGAGACACACGTAAAAAGTCAAACCACGAAAAAGAACAAGAGCCGCGACCTCAGCTCAGCATCAAGACAAACAGATGAGACGTTTCACGGACGACGAGATGAGAAACGATGAGCCGGCGGGATGCTGCAGCACACACCAAAGTGAGAGGACAGCCTGACAAAGACCGGCATAAAAAGAAAGTCTGGTGATTGACAGAGTGACACCGCAGACCAGAGGTCTGCACGTTTCCGAGTTTAACAATGCTGTATATTTTGTACAAATAGGTTTGTTTTGTCCATTTTGAGCATACAACTGGACGACTTGTGTGTGGACTGTGCAGCGCGAAAAATGTGAGATTTTTTTTTCTTATGGGCTTTGATGGATGGGCTTTAGAGGGCATATCCAGGGCAAGACCACCTCCAGAACACTAGAGGGCAACCCCCATGCGCTCACAGCGGGGCCACAGATTTGGAGCTTAGAAGCTCAACCCTTGCTGGAGCCCATGGCCACCACCAGGGGGTGCCTGGACAGTTTTTGAACCATACCTTGAAGTGCTGCCGGAATAAGACGCACCTGGAGCCCCGGTAAAAGGGGACGCCTCACTTCATTCGGGGGGCCAGTCGGGAGGAGGTGGACGAAGCTTGCTGGGAGGGGAGTGAAGGCGGCAGACTGAGAAAGAGAAGGATGGTCTGTGTTGTCGTTTTGGTGCTTTATGTACTGTGTTCTGTAGTGGGGAGTGAAGAAAAGGTGCTGCCCCACTTGAAATAAACGTGTGTGCTGGAAAGAACTCGTGTCTCGTGCCTGTCTGTGTCGGGTAGGGTGACTGGTACGCCCCCTGGTGGTCCACAGGGCGTTTTCGATACTGTTGGCTGTTACCAAACGTTGGTCACTGTAGACGACTATTCTATCGGAAATGCTATCTCCATTCTGAACTAAAACATCAGAGTTCAAATTCTTCTTGACCATCACTGCAAACGTCATGAATGTTTTTGAGAGGAGCTCTGAGTTATGGTGGGGTGAGGTAAGTAGCACAAATATCCCAGCATGCCAACCACCTCCTCACTTATACACGGAGCCAAAGCTCAAACCACGCGTGTGCTTGGTGAACCGGACCTCCACCAAGCGCTGCACCTCCTGCTGTCCTGTCCGGCTTCCTTCAGGAGACATGAACTTACCGGGGTGGCAGGTATGTACCCTTTATGTCTCCCTTGTGTACCCCCTTTCTTTATTTACTTTGCATAAGTTTTGGGTACAGATGCTTTCCCAGCACCATTTTTGTTCTTGTGAAATAATAATGAGGGACGGTCACCTGGAGCAGGGGCTCTTAAAGTGTCCCTAACTTGGCGTCTCAATGGGACAGTAACGGCCTGCAGGTCCAGAGCTTAACAAGGGTGGTGGGACCCGTGGTTTTTGGCTGCTGCTCTCCACCACTTATGCTTCTTATCATTTTCCGATTGGTCTGGTTTTCCTGACTCTTCTCTAGTTTGCTGTACCTCCCTTCCTCTTTTACATGGTTGACATTTGCAGTTTGTGGGGTGGAGGGTCTTCCTTCTACTTGCTCCACCGTGACTGTTAATATTTGACCCTCTACTACTGAATGAGCTTCAATAAAGGCCACGAGACTTACCCGTCCGCCGGGGTGTGAGGTGATGAGTCAGCGTGACAGAAGATGACCTCTGCTTCGGGATGGTCAGCAAGTTGCCACTCGTAGGGCCGTTGGCCTGAGAACCTTGACTTGAAGGGGGGGAAAAAAAATAATGGAAAAATCTTAAAATTGGGTGAACGCTCCCCTCTAGCACAGGAGTTCCCAAACTTTTTTCGGCCGCAGACCCCTTTACCAAAAACTTTTAAAACCGTCGACCCCCTAGTCACACGCAACGGTCTTTCATGTCTGCACTTGCTTTGATACGTTCGTTAAGACAATGCACAGACATGTTTGTGCTACATGCATTATTACGTGTGACTCTTTTAATGACACATTTTACCTTTTCGTTCGCAAGTTTGGTATTTAATGTGTTTATATCAAAAAAGTATTTTTTTTTTAACTTCTTAATTTAGGTACCTATTGGAATCATAGATATTTTGAAGTAACAAACAAACAGCAGTAGTAAGAGGGTCTATTTTTGCTGTCGACCCTTAGAAAGTTCAAATCGACCCCCCAGGGGGTCAATATCGACCACTTTGGGAACTCTTGCTCTAGCACATGAAAAGTGACAGCACAACTGGCATCTGTGGATCTCCAACCTCGCCGAATTGTTCACCGTGAGTGCCTTTACATGCACGTTGGCACACCCGTGCGCATGGGAGGCAGACTAAAGGGCCTGAACGAGGGTAATTCCACGCCAGACCAGGGGGTGGCGGAGTGTACTGATCCTTTCTCTCTTTCCACAGAAGACCAATTACAGGAAATTCTGCTTGGGTCTAATAAGCTCACTTCCGGTTCCGGCCCCGATGACTTCACTCCCTCTACCCTCCCTTGAAACCGCCATCTTTGCGCCTCATCAAGTCAGGTATGTTTCAGACTCTAATCTCTACACATAGGTACTCCTTATTCAACACTTTAGGGGCCAGGAACAACTATATGAGTGGCTACGCCAAACCTTTTTACGACTCTCTTGTCTCATCATTGACAACACGCATAACCGGGCTAAAACGAGTAACCCGCTGAAGGCAGAATCCTGGTCTCTTAAAAAAAAAAATCAGCGTTCACATGCGTGAGTGCGCTTCTGGAGTTCTCCTCTGGCAAAACGTCACCATCGGGCCAACCATGGATTTGAAAGCGAGCATGGAAGCCCGCTGTGATCCTTTTCTTGTGTTTAAGAAATTTGTTTAGCCCTTCGTGCACTCTGGAGGAACTCACATCCGTCACCTTTTTACATCTTCAAACCTAGCCAGCGATCCTTCACGATGTGTCACCTGATCGTACTCTCTCAACAGATCTACAGTAGGGGGACAACACAGAAACAGTGTCGTCATTTCTACACCCTGTGGCCGAAATGTGTGCAAATTCCCTTAAATGAAAGTCTGCAATGTGCACTTTAACCCTTAAACTGCCACCTACTTGGGGGTTTAATGCACCCCTGGACGACAAGTACTTTTTTGCTGCACTGCATAATTCACAAAGAAAATGTGAAATGTTAATGGAGCACAATTTTTTTTTTTCATGCAAAGAGCATCACAATTACTTCAACACTTATTTTACACACTGCCAATAAACTGTAAAAAATATAAAAAAAAAAAAAACTACTGCAACAATATGTACAGGGTGCAATTGATCATTGATGAAATTCAGTAAACAAAAAAGTCAACGAGCCGACTGCATGAAAGCACACAGAGGTAAACGCGGACGCTCACAGGCTAGTCTACTGCAGCGGCTCAATCCCAGAGACAGTGAGGCTGCAGTGCTGCAGGGGGCGCCAGTGGTCATGAGCAGGCTTCTCAATGAATGTATGGCACTGACTGATCAGCTCCGGCATGCTGGCAAATTGCTCTATGAAGCGACTATAGCCGGTTGCGGGGTTCAATGAATGTATGTCGCTGAATATACTCGGCTCGGGCATGCTGGCAAATTGCATTGGGAATCGACTACAGCCGGTTCGGCGGGTTAGGGGTTAATCGCGTGTGGCATATGGCTGGCCATTCATCCCTGCCAACACCCCCAGGCCACCAGATGGAGCCCTCCCTGCAGCATGGAGGTGCCCCGAATTCCAGCAGGGCATCATGGACATTGGAGTTTTCCTTCACAGCTCCGCTGGATACCATGGGGGCCAACAGAGGACACTGCAGGGAGCATCAAGGACTCGTATGTTCGATGTAGACAAGAAGAGTTTTAATCTGACCTGAAAGTGATAAGAATCGCATGGACTAGGGGGGGATCGGAATCACTTCCGGGTCAGGGAATATAAAGGACTGTGGGAGATCCCAGACGGACGAGCTGAGTTGGGAGGAAGGTAACAACGCGTCTGGGAGAGGAGCATTGATTATTGTTATTGTGTATTGTTATTATTTATGAGTATTGTGGAGTGGAGGGTGCTTTGTGCACAATATTATTATAATAAAGTCAACGTTTGGACTTTTATCTTCGTGTCTGGCGTTTGATCCGAGGGTTCAAGGGGACAACAGCACCCCCTATCCGTCACACACGTCCGAATTGTTTGATTTGTAAATTTTATACCGGGGTCTCAAACTCCAGTCCTGGAGGGCCGCAGTGGCTGCAGGTTTTCATTCTAACCCTTTTCTTCAGTTTTTGCTGCTAATGAACTCCTTTTCCATTCATTTTAAATGACTTGCTCTTGAAGACTCAGACCCCGGCATTGTTTCTTTTTCCTTAATTAGCAGCCAAACAGAAATGAGATACAAAATGAGCCAAAACATGACCAGCAAACTGCGACCATCATACAATATCTGAAAATTAAGAAAGATGAAGGTCTCAGCAATGCCGATCTGCTCAAGTCCCCTAAAGAAAAGATGAGGGTCTCAGGAATGTTGATCTGCTGTGGTCCCCATAACATTTGAGCAGTGCTCTTAGAAAAGAGAAAATCCACAATTTCAGAAATGTCTGCTATTGCACAATCAGACCAGCAAAAAAACATGGGAGTTAAAGAGCGGGTTTAATTAACAAGAATCAGCATCTGATTAAGCAACTGGTTGGAGTGAAATTGGAGTTTGAGGCCCTGACTTAGTTGGTCTTCTGTTGGCTCACTCACTTCACATTTCATTTCTGTTTGGGTGCCATTTAAGAAAAGAAATGAAGCAATTCAGAGGAATGATGAAGAAATTTAGGGGAATAAATCTTAAATCTCCTTCACACCTCTCCATTAGCGTCTTTTGTGTTGCAAATGTGTCAATCGGCACAAGCAGCAAGCAGCCAGTAATCCCATCGCCCCCACTGACGCAGCTGAAGTGCTCCCAGTTTATCGTGGTGTGAGGTGCCTGGAGTTGTATAGGATAAAAACAGTCAAAATGATGTTAACACTAATGGTACTGCTATGTATATACTTATAAAACAATTTATGTGCCACATATGTACATGTGTTGAACATGACAGCGAACAGGTTGAGACGTTCCTGTAAATCGTCTTGCACGTATGAAGTATTGTTTTGTGAATAAATTGTTTCCGCCATTCAAATGTTAACATAATTTTGAATCACCCTGTAATATACAGCGCATCACTTTTTCCACATTTTGTTATGTTACAGCCTTATTCCAAAATGGATTAAATTCATTTTTTTCCTTAGAATTCTACACACAACACCCCATAATGACAACGTGAAAAAAGTTAACTTGAGGTTTTTGCAAACTTATTAAAAATAAAAAAACTGAGAATCCCATGTCCATAAGTATTCACAGCCTTTGCTCAATACTTTGTCGATGCACCTTTGGCAGCAAGTCCAGCCTCAAGTCTTTTTGAATATGATGCCACAAGCTTGGCACACCTATCCTTGGCCAGTTTCGCCCATTCCTCTTTGCAGCACCTCTCAAGCTCCATCAGGTTGGATGGGAAGTGTCGGTGCACAGCCATTTTAAGATCTCTCCAGAGATGTTCAATCAGATTCAAGTCTGGGCTCTGGCTGGGCCACTCAAGGACATTCACAGAGTTGTCCTGAAGCCACTCCTTTGATATCTTGGCTGTGTGCTTAGGGTCGTTGTCCTGCTGAAAGATGAACCGTCGCCCCAGTCTGAGGTCAAGAGCGCTCTGGAGCAGGTTTTCATCCAGGATGTCTCTGTACATTGCTGCAGTCATCTTTCCCTTTATCCTGACTAGTCTCCCAGTTCTTGATGCTGCCACCACCATGCTTCACTGTAGGGATGGTATTGGCCTGGTGATAAGCGGTGCCTGGTTTCCTCCAAACGTGACGCCTGGCATTCACACCAAAGAGTTCAATCTTTGTCTCATCAGACCAGAGAATTTTGTTTCTCATGGTCTGAGAGTCCTTCAGGTGCCTTTTGGCAAACTCCAGGTGGGCTGCCATGTGCCTTTTACTAAGGAGTGGCTTCCGTCTGGCCACTCTACCATACAGGCCTGATTGGTGGATTGCTGCAGAGATGGTTGTCCTTCTGGAAGGTTCTCCTCTCTCCACAGAGGACCTCTGGAGCTCTGACAGAGTGACCATCAGGTTCTTGGTCACCTCCTGACTAAGGCCCTTCTCCCCCGATCGCTCAGTTTAGATGGCCGGCCAGCTCTAGGAAGAGTCCTGGTGGTTTTGAACTTCTTCCACTTATGGATGATGGAGGCCACTGTGCTCATTGGGACCTTCAAAGCAGCAGAAATGTTTCTGTAACCTTCTCCAGATTTGTGCCTTGAGACAATCCTGTCTCGGAGGTCTACAGACAATTCCTTTGACTTCATGCTTGGTTTGTGCTCTGACATGAACTGTCAACTGTGGGACCTTCTATAGACAGGTGTGTGCCTTTCAAATCATGTCCAGTCAACTGAATTGACCACAGGTGGACTCCAGTGAAGCTGCAGAAACATCTCAAGGATGATCAGGGGAAACAGGAGCACCTGGAGCTCAATTTGGAGCTTCATGGCAAAGGCTGTGAATACTTATGGACATGGGATTTCTCAGTTTTTTTATTTTTAATAAATTTGCAAAAACCTCAAGTAAACTTTTTTCACGTTGTCATTATGGGGTGTTGTGTGTAGAATTCTGAGGAAAAAAATGAAATTAATCCATTTTGGAATAAGGCTGTAACATAAGAAAATGTGGAAAAAGTGATGAAGCGCTGTGAATACTTTCCGGATGCAGTGTATCATTATTTGGAATACATGCATTTCACGTGTGTTCCATGTCTTCAATGATCTGAGTAAACGTTTAGCTGCAGGTGGAAGTTCCCGTCCCATTTTACTTTGTGGCGCCAAGCAGAGTTGTGTTGTGGCGCAGTAATCCATTAGCCTGTGAAAGTGACATGAAGAAGCTGTCTGTTGTTACTCATCCACAGCAATATGTTGCCCTGGGTTGTAACTCAAAACACAGTTCTCAATAAAACGTTACCAGATGTCCGAAATCGCAGATAATCTCTCGTTTTTCACACGTTCTGCACAGGTGTCTTTGTTGTCAAGATCAGCAAATACCGCATGATAGTCTGATAGCGGTCACAGGGCATCGTATCTTTGATTGCCGGTACAAGAGACCTGCAGCTGAAATTGCAGCAAAAGGGGGCTCTACAAATTATTGTTTGTGTCAAAATAAAAAATATTTTGCACTTTCAAAGTGGTAGGCATGTTGAGTAAAACAAATGGCATTAACTCTCCCAAATGCCCATTTCAATTCCAGGTTGTAATGCGACAAAAAAGGAACGGAATAAAATGTGCAGAAAATAAAGGGGTGTGAAAGCTTTCTGAATTCACTGTACATAATCGGCATCATTTACAGTGGGTATAGAAAAGAATCCCCCCCCCTTTGAAATATTCCCTTTTTTTACTTTACTTCATCAATGCCACCTCTAACATCCAAGTGAAAGATATCACAGCTACAGTTCAGAAAAATGATAAAAAATCCAAAACAAGACCTCCTGAGATTAATAAAGGATCAGCCCCCCCATGTCAATGTCATTTTGTTGACCCCCCTTTTCCTTTAATGACAGCCTTGAGTCTGTGGTGATTCTTCTCTCTCAGCTTTGCCCATCTAGATTGAGCCCACTCAATATTTGTCCCCCCATTCTTCTTTACAGTTCAGCTGTTCAAGTTCGGTCACATCGGCTGGTGAGTGTTGGTGGTCTGCTATCTCAGATCTTTCCACAGATTTTCAGTGTGATTTAGGTCTGGGCTCTGATTGGCCACACCAGGACATTCACTTTTTTCTCCTTCAGGGGTAGCAGGTTTTCCTCAAGAATTTGACGGTATTTTGGCCCATCCATTTGTCCATCTACCCTAACGAGATCCCCAGACCCCCCACAACAGGATGCTGCCCCCTCCATGCTTTCCTGTAGGTATGGTGTGTTGTGGATGGTGAGCTGCATTGGTGTACCGTTTGGTTTTGAGGCCAAATAGTCTGATTTTACTCTCATCTGACCATAAGACCTTTTCCCACTTGGCATCAGAATCTTCAAGGTGCATTCTGGCAAAGCTCAAACGTGGCCTTTCTTGAGAAGTGCGACCCTCCCGAACAAACCACAATTGTGGAGTGCTTGTGAAATTGTTGTCACCTGCACACCATTAATGACCACTCTGTGCCATAAAATCCTGTAACTCCTTCAAAGTGGCCATTGGCCTCTTGGTCGCCTCTCTTACTAGTTTTCCTCCTTGCTCTTCCATCCAGTTTGGAGGATCCAGGGAGGGTCCTCGTAGTACCAAACACTTCTTTATGATGGACTTTACTGGGCTCCTTGGGATTGATAAAACCTTTGAGATGTTTTTGTCTCCATCTCCTGCCTGATGTCTGTCCACAAGTCTCTCCCTGTGATCTTCTCTAAGTGTCTTGCCACCCGTAGTCTGTTGTTTGCTGTCAGTTGCTCTACCAAGGAGGGAATGAATGGACCAGGAACAGCTTCACTAATCCCACTCATTACAACTGAGCACAGGTGGGGGGCACTGCCACCTGATTGAGTTGGGGGTCCTTAATTAGTCTCAGGATTTCTTGTTTTTGATTTTCTAAAATTCTTCTGAACTGTAGCTGTGATATCTTTCACTTGGATGTTAGAGGTAGCATTGAGTAAGTAAAGCTGGAAAAAATATTGGTTTGTGTTTTCATTTAAGGCTGTAAAGCAAAAAAAGGGGATATTTCAAAGGGGGGGATTCTTTTCTATACCCACTGTATAACTGTTCTGGGTGGGGGGCGAGTTAAATGACATGGTCAGTGTCACACAGTCAGGTGACTGCCACCTTGTGGTTTAAAGTCCGGGGTCTTAGCTACTGCATCACTTCGGTTTGGCCCAGCATGTCTGTAGTGGCAGCATTTCTGCTTCTCCGCCATCAGCGCAGCACCTTCTCCACTTTCTCATATACTGTGGGGTCACTTTTTTTTTTTTTTATTTGTTCTTTATTTCACCTTATACAATTTCTTGTATTAGGAATTTGTTAGTTTTCACATATCCCTTGGGGTCAGAGTGCAGGGTCAGCCATAGTACAGTGAGCGCCCCTGGAGCAATTGAGGATTAAGGGCCTTGCTCAAGGGCCCAGCAGAGTAGGATCTCCTTTGGCAGTGACGGGGATTCAAACCAGCAACCTTCGGGATACCAGCGCAGATCTTTAGCCTCAGAGCCACCACTCCGCCGTGCAACTTCTTGATAAAGAAGATATCACCGTCCCCCGTGTCACAATATCACCCACCATACAACATCAAATGTCATTAAACTTTCTTAACATACTTTGTGGGAGCAAACTCCGGGTGAGGCCTCTTCCCATTGCTGCGCTCCCAACGTGAAGTTTCAAGCTGCGGAAGTGCCGAAGCTCCTGAACTCCTGCGAAGCTGTGGAGTCGGTAAGCTGTGTCGGCTGTTCATTCCCTGTGAACACAAATGGCGGCAGTGTTAGCAAAGGGCAAAAATGGAGGGACGAAAGACGAAAGAGAGAGATAGAGAGAGAGCACCTTGTAAAGTTTCCGTTCTCCCCTCTCTGAAGGGTCATCCACTTCCGTGCAGGGGTAGAATCCCGGGAAGGGCGTAAATGGATTAACTCGTGGCCGACAGGAGCCAGAGAACGTGCCCATCAGGCTGCTGATGCTGCGCAGAGAGGAGATGACTTGCGGTGGTAAGGAGGCGTCCACCATGAGGTCGGACACCAGATTGCGAGCTTCATTGATAACCGAGAGGTCCACTCCATTGCCAACTGCAGCACCCTAGAAAAAAAGAAAAGAAGAAAAGGCAGGCTAGTGAGTTTGGGAATATGGGCAGCAGGGGACATACATCTCCTTATGGGGTCTTGGCACAGAGCTCGGCACACACTCATCAGCAGGAGGCTTTCTGTATCGTCCGGGTGAGATGTAACTGAATTCTAGGAATAGCCACCAATGAAACACACTCCTCCACCGTGTGGAAAGCCTTCCCAGAAGAGATGAAGCTGTTCGAGCTGAAAAGGGTGGGCCGACTCCATATTAAGAATGGGACGTCATTAGAGTTCTTATGTGTGTAAAGGAAGGCGTCCCAATACATTTGGCAACAGAGTGTAAATAAAATGCATTATTATTTTTATTATTACTACCATTGGGTTCTTCGTCATGTTCCTGACAAAAGCCCTTCTTGCCCAGATGGTCATCTCCAGGAAGAGTCCTGGTGGTCCCAAACCTCTTCCATTTCACAGCTCGTGTAGCCACAGTGCTCCAGTGAACACTCCCAGGAGTCCCAATACTTTTGGCAATACAGGGTGCAGTGTGGATGGAACATTAGGAAGAAGGTGTCAGGAGTGTCGCGTGATTGAAGACTTAAGGTGAAGGTTAAAGGTCAGGTTTTTAGGACAATGGTTAAAACCAGCGATGATTTATGGACTTGAGACACGGACAGTAAAGGGAGATCAGGAGTAGGTATGATTGATAGATAGATAGATAGATAGACAGACAGACAGACATACATGTCCATATCTAATTATGCAGATCCAGATTGTCTGGATGACTTTGATTTACTGCGAGGATGATTCCAGTTCGGCGCGAAGACGATTCTTCATGTCGTCAGTTCACACACTTCTCGCTGGTCCGGGATTTTTCGGGTGATTTTCTATGCAATAAACTTAATAAGTTATAGCGTAATGAAAATTGCATAATTAGATCTGGACCACCCAATACTAACCTACAAAAATCTGCAAAAGTTTTACCTTTTCAAATACAACACGGAACAACTGCAAAGTCGCTTGTCTCTTTGATTATCTGGAAATGTAAAGGCGGAGGCGGGTTTCTCTGCATTTGTATCGCGCCAACGTTTTTTTTTTGAGCCTTTCGAATTTCACTGCTTTCATAATCTCTAACCTGCTGTGCATGCGTATAGTGGCAACGTTTTTGAACGTCTTTATGAAGGTCTACTTTGTCTTTTAATTCTGAGCCCGATTGGACCTGCTTTTTTTTTTTCAATTCCACTTGTTCCGGGCTGATTATTACTTTCCTTATTGTCTGTATTTGCACCTCGATTATTCATTTTCTTTTTTGCATTTTTTTTCTCGCCAGCTCTTTTCAGTGTCTTTTCTCCGCGCTGCTCTTTCTTCTTCATTTAGTCGTCGACGTTTCATTTATTTATAACGTACTGTCCTTATACGCTTTATATGAGTTGAGAGCCCTGGATCTGTGTGTGCTCAAAGCATTTACACGAGTGATGGTTTTTCTCTTCGTGGTGTTATTTGATATTGCTTGTAAGTAGGGCGTGTCTTGCAAGAATCTCATGTTCTACGTCCCTGCGAGACGTTTCTGGGTCAATCTCTTGGCACAGAGTCTCGTGTTTAAGGTTCCCGCGAGACGCTCCGTGGCCCTTCTCTTTCGTCTCGCGATCTCTTAAGCGTCTTAACGTGAAGATCACGTCTCGTCTCCTAGTCATTGCCTCCCACAGGATTTTTTTTTTAAATATACAATAGAGAGATAATCGCGGCTTAAAGAGGGGGCGTGGTTAGGGCTGTCAAGACGTCCCGTATACACGGGACATGTCCCATATTTGATAATTTTGTCCTCTGTCCCATACTGATCTTTCAGGGACACCCAAATGTCCCATATTTAGTTTATTTTCAAATTTCGTAATTAAAATATATTTTTACTACCTTCTTATGGTACTTAGTTGTAACTTTATAAGTAATTAAACTTTCTTTTCTCAGATTCTCTTGATGAACATAACCCAAATGTAACGAGGTGTTTGCTGCCCCTTTGTAACTTGTTCAGTTGCTCTGGTTAGGCTGAGGATGGCGACACTCGTACTGTTTTGTTCTCCGGCCGCGCTGCTGTGCAGTTCTGTATCAGCATTGCAATGTACAGTGACTGTCAACAAAGGGTGTTGTTACTACGTGCCATGGCCGACTTTTTGTTTTGTTTTTTTTAACTTAAAAACTAATCCATCCATCCCAAATGCCAAAATGTAAGTGTAAATTTCGTGATGAATATTCCAGCGAATGGACATTTATCAAACAAGGCAGTTTTGAAGCAAACTGTGGTGTATCTAATCACTTTCTGTATTGAACATGGCGGGAAGTGCCTGCATTAAATAATAATGATATTTCTCTGTTGTCTCTGTATTATAAAAAAAAAAATCCTGGAGAGAAACAGGAGGGCGACAAGACGTGATCTTCACGTTAAGATCACGGAAGACACCTAAAAGAGACAGCGAAACTAAAGAGATTGGCCACGGAGCGTCTAGCGGGGACCTTAAACCTTGAGACTTTGTGCCAATTCACCCAGGACCGTCTCGCGGGGGCGTAGAACATGAGATTCCTGCAAGACACGCCCAACTTACAACCAAATAAGAGCACGGGCAGCCAGACACACACTCAGTCATGTTTTGGCTTTGAGCACACGCAGCTGCAGGGCTCTCAGTGCAAATAAAGTGTAGAAGGACAATACGTTATAAATGAAACGTAGCTAATAAGCGAAGGAGAAAGCAGTGCGGAGAAAAGAGACTCAAAAGCATTGGAGAGACAAAAAAGAAAAAGAGTAATCGAGGTGCAAATTCAGAAAATAAGGAAAGTAATCATCAGCCTGGAACAAGTGGAATTGAAAAACAAAAAAGCAGGCCCAATCCGGACGTTGGCGCTCTACACATGCAGAGCAGGTTAAAGATTATGAAAGCAGTGGAATTGGAAAGGCTAAAAAAAAAAAAGAAAAAGTTGGTGCGATACACATGTGGAGAAACTTAAAGAATACAAAAGCAGAAAATTAGAAAGTAAAGACTGCAGGAGCGCAAACTAATGGAAATTACTCAAAAAAGGGAAACTAATCACCACGGACCAGGTGTCATTGAAACAAAAGCAGGATAAAGCGAGGTCAGAAATAAAAGACAGAGTAGAAAACAAAGTAAAACGTCATGAAGAGTTTAAAAAACATGGGGGCCAAACACATGCAGGGCAGGTTAGAGAAAATGAAAACTGGAATTCAAGACTCAAAAAAAAAACGTAGGCACGAAACACATGCAGAGCAAGATATAGAACATGAAAGCAGAAAAAAACGACCGTGTCAAAACAAAGAAAGAAAAGATCGCATTAGCGCAAAGAAAGAGAAATAACGAAAAGGCGAATAGAGATCAAATATATGGACACAGGCGATACATCAGAAGTTTGTAAGGCTTTGAAGTTTAAGTCAAGAGAATTTCAAAAACCGAGTTTACCTCACATGCATTTATTGGTTACTTTGCAAAAAAAAAATGATTAACTGCTGATGATGAAGATCGTTTTGTCTGTGCTGAAATTCCAAATAGAGACACCTGTCCTGAATTAGGGTCCAAAGTCATTGAACACACGTCTCACGGACCTCATTAAAAAGATTCAGCACATTGGGACTCCCAAGTTTCCAAAAATTGTTTTTACAGAAGTTCTGACATAAAAGTGAAACTAAGGAAAAAAAAAAATCTTAAAAGTGTGTATCTGGAAAAACCAACACGGGGGTTGGTGAGCGAAGAGAGCAGGGGGCGAATTTTACAGAATTTTTTTTAGTTTGTATTAAAGAATTTTCAAATGATTTTACTTTTGTTTTCCTCATAGTCCATTAGGTTTGGCAGGTCGAGTGGCACTAAGAAAGCCACTGCTAAAACGGTCCAAGGTTTGACAATCCCCCCCGTGTTTCCACTTTTCATGGAAGTTGACACAGTTTAACACCTCGATGCACTCTGAGATTAAGGCACAGAGAGTGACACCGGGGCCACTGTTAGGCTGTGGTTCTGCGAGGTGCCCATCATGCAAGCTGTCCACTCTCACAAAGTCGTCTTCGGATTCTGTTGAGGCTTTGGGTCTGTTCCTTTCAGTTTCCATGTTTCTCTTGATGGTAAATGGCCTGTATTTGATATAGCGCCTAACTAGAGTTCAAGAACCCCCCTAGGCGCTTTACAACACAACAGTCATTCACCCATTCACACACACATTCATACGCTGGTGATGATAAGCTACTATGTAGCCACAGCTGCCCTGGGGCACACTGACAGAAGTGAGGCTGCCGAACACTGGCGCCACCAATCCTTCCGACCAACCACCAGCAGGCAAGGTAGGTTAAGTGTCTTGCCCAAGGACACAACAGCTGCATTCTCATGCCGGGAGCCAGGATCGAACCTGCGACCCTCCGATTGCTGGACCACCCGCTCTACCGACTGAGCTACTGCTGCCCCTACAATGGTCTGGTAAAATGTATTTCAACTGAAATATTAATTAAAAACTGGAAAAAAGGGTGTTCTAAAACTCTGCACTGATAGGGTATGGAAGTATAGAAATACAAGCAACATGGACATAAACCTGCATACATCCGTAAATATCTGTATAAGATGCAAACACACTTTAATTACACAGAACCAATCTGTATGCCACCATACCCCCCCACGGCCCATCCCTAAACACCCCCCCCCACACACAAAAGCATGCACAAAGACACAAGCCAGTCAGGGTCCACCCTCCTTCAGTTCTCTTATTTTATTAAATCGGGGTCTAAATGACAATTGTGTTGTCACCGTCACTAACATTTAGAAATTGGGAAATCTGAACTCGGGTGACAAAATAACAGAACGGATTTCAATATGTTTAATTTTTATTTACTTATTTCTTTCTTTCAAAAAGTAAGCAAACACTCGGAAACCACATGGGAATAAATAAGTGCACCCTTCTAACATCTATATATATATAATTCACTAAGGCAAGACAACCATGGAAAGCAGCGTGGATTCACTAAGCCGCCGACAAGTGAGACACCTATGGCGCACACAGGAAGGAGCCACGCCCACCAACTCCAAGACCATTGGATACGACGACAACTCGCAATGCCACGCCCACCAACTCGGACGCGACGACACAGAAAAAATGGCGTCATTTATATTCGTCTGTCGTAGAGGCCACATGCAGTGCAGGTCAGGTTAATGTCATGTGCACTGACTGTTCATAGAGGCAAGTTTCTCGCGGAGGTGAGTCGCCATATGCAGCGTGTGAAACGGTTTGCGAGGGGTATCCCATGGGATCCTTAAAACAATCCTTTACAACTGAGGACGAAGCACAATGAAGTAAGCAGTCTTTAAAAACCGACTTTTCGATTACGATGCACGACTGCGTGCACCATAGCAAACTGTTTTACACGCTACATACAGCAATTCGCTTCCGCGACAAACATGCGTCTTCTTAGATGCTCCTGCAGGAACACGGAAGACGTTTCCCTGCCCACCAACGCTCCTTTTTCACCGGCTGGCGTCTACCCTCGCTCTCTAGGCATTCACACTGCCTGCCCATTTGCCCGGATGCAAAAACTCACCGACCACCCAGTTAGTCCCTTTCGTCTGTGGTAAGAGTCCGCATGCACGTCTGAGCCATGTGGCGTTTGTTATGCCGCGGGTTCACTATTGTGTTGTGTTTTGCTCTCTCCAGAGTTCCATCTTTTCATTCGCTTACTGTTGTATTCTCAAACCAACCCGTTTTAGACATCCGTGTCTTTCCAGAAGTGTTTAGCATTCAATAAATAATTATGCATGACATTGAGCGTGGGTAAGCCGTTGAACCCCAAACCGTGGAATTCCCACTAAGTGCGACTCATACGCTCCACTGGTTGCGTCCCAACCCTTTGTGCACACCTCGCTACTACTGTGGTCGAGTGTCTTGGTGGATTATAAATAGAAAAGCAGCCAACGACTCGAGTGACGAGTTGGAGGTGGGCACCTGAGCGGGCAGTGCATACTGAACGAGAAATCAGCAGACTAGCATGACGGACGGAGCCGAGTGGACGTCATTCTCCTTTCCTCCCGTTCCACCCTCCGCGCCGTGCACCCCCATCCCTCCATCTGGCAGGACGGTGCGCCAGTTTTCAGTCACTTCAGACGATTGTGTGTTGGTTCGTTCCGTGCATTGTTACAATGTTGCTTTTCTTGCTGATTTATTACATTACCGATTTTTCAAATGTTGATTTTCTCCCTGTGCTTAAAAATCATTAAAAAACCGGCCAGATTATGCGGCGTATGGTACGCCGCGGGTTGGCTAGTCCACAATAATTCACAGAGAATTTAGCAGCCACGTGTTTCTCATCACACACACGCCACAGTCACCAAGCCTTGCGATGACAAGCAGGACCTCAGGGACCTTCTCGACTCGACACGATGTTATTTTGGAGAATCCGGTGGAATAGGAATGACAGGCATGTTGTGCTGAATGGCCTGTTCTCATCACAACTGGTCAAATTTTCATTTTCAAATACTAATA
The DNA here is from genome assembly GCF_016835505.1 of Polypterus senegalus. Classification (NCBI taxonomy): domain Eukaryota; kingdom Metazoa; phylum Chordata; class Cladistia; order Polypteriformes; family Polypteridae; genus Polypterus; species Polypterus senegalus. The sequence goes on from NC_053154.1 coordinate 334,741,076, forward strand.
ATAATGAATTAATTACGCTCACAGAGCTCCTTTCTTGCTACTCAAAGCACTTTACAGTACATAGACAGGCCACCACCTCCACCAATGTGTGGCACTCACCCAGACGATGCAGCACCAGCCATTACTGCACCAATACGCTCAGCACACGTTAGCGATCAGGTGATGAAGGGGTGAGAGACAGTTAGCCAATGAGAGACCAGGGATGACTTTGGTGCCAAATTTCCAAGAAGTGACCACCTCTACAAAGCGTTTGGCTGGTTTGGTATTCTGGAGCACTCTGGGTTGTGTTCACCTTATGCCAAAGAGTAAAGGACGTTAGCCGTGACCTCAGAGAAGTGGCTGTTGCTGCCCATGAATCCTGGAAGGTTTAGCAGGCCACTTCCAAACAATCTGCCATTCACCATTCTACGGTGAGGAAGGTCGTTACCAAATGGAGGGCCAAATCTTCCCAGCAGTGGATGTTCCTGCAAATGAAGCCCGACGTCAATCTGTCAAACGCTCCAAGGAATCGTGGAAAACCCAACGTCGACATCATGTGACCTACAGACCTTGGTGGGCCTGCTAAATGTCCAAATGTTCACGACAGTACAATTAGAAAAAGAATGAACAAGTACAGTAGGAACCCCCGTTAGCCGCAATTTTCTGTTGCCTAGAAAATCTGAAATGGACGATTCCAGAAAGGAATGATGGCCACATTGCGTCTGCGTACATCAAGTACGCTGTAAACAAGCCTTCATCCGCATTCGTCGCTGCTGTAATGGGCTGGCGTCCCTGATGGGATTGGACCCCACTCCCTCAAGAGGCCAACACAATGGAGAGATCAGTTGGGGCTCCGTGTCATGGCTGTATGGCTCCACTGACCCACTAGATAGGTAGCAATCCCTGGGCTCTGGGACACATTCATACACTCGCAGGGCATGCTGGGAGCTGTAGTCCAGTGGAGTAGTCCTATCAGGATCTGCAGGGTGCCTGCGACCAGAGGGTGCTGTAGGGAGTTACACCCCCTACTTTATGGGACTTCCTTACGACCCGGAAGTGCTTTCAACCAACAATACTCCTGGAAGTACTCCTAGGTCTTCAACAAAAGGGACCACCACTCTAAACACTGCCATATCCAGGGGAGTCGAAGCTGGGAGAGAAGAGGGGCAACACTGGTCTGGAGAAGAGAAAGAAGATGAAACGGAGAGACACACACTGCTGTACTGAGGCATTCTGTTAAATAAAACTTTGTGTTTTGGACCAGGGACTGTGTTAGTGTATTCGTGTCTCGGGTCTGGGGCTCTGTGGCGCCCCCTATTGATCACACCATGTGATCAGCAAGTTCATCTGAAATTAACCCTTTTGATTTTGTTTAATAATAGCCCCAAAGTACATGTAGAGAGGCTGGTTCTTCAGGGCCTAAGAGAAGCCGGGGAGTGCTGACCATCAGTGGAAACAACGAAGAACAGAGAAGCTGGCGAGTACCCACAATAGACTAAGATACTCTTTAAAGAAATAAATGTAAACACGTGGAGTGTGTGTGTGTGTACAAGGTGCTTTTCATTACTCCACTGTACCTTGACAGGTAAGCTAAAACGTCAGAATCCGTTCATTCAAGAGACAGAGAACACAAGTACAGGGTGAGCCAAAAAGAAGTACCACCGCATTTCAAACGTTTATTCTACAAAAACACTACAAGATCACATTTATTTCATTACAACACAAGAAAGGGGATACCAAATAGATGTTTGTCACTGTGTTGTCAAAGGGATGTTACCCAAGGACTCTCTGGAGAGACTGAAGTACTGAAGGTCACTGGATATGTCCATGTCTCATAAACAGGGAGCACCAGGACACTAAAGACTTGGACCTTCGTCCTTTTCTTGACGTGTCAGGAGCGCCACACACCCCTTTCCAGTGACCTCATGACCCCCCATGCTCTGCCAATCCATCTACTGACTTCATAGGAAGAGTCACATGAACGTCACTGCTGAGGTAAGTAAACCTCTCGATGTCGAGGTTGACACTCTCTCTGCAGACAGGCACACTGGTGATGGCCGTGCCCAGGAGGTCATCAAAGGCCTGGCTTTTTTGGTTTTTATCAGGACCCTCTCAAGGCCAGACACTTAAACTCCTCACTCAGTCTCCTGATCAGAGCCTCCATGAAGATCACAGCCTCGTCAGCAAAGTCAAGGTCCGTGAATCTTTCTTCACCAACAGATGCCCCACAGCCCCTGCACCCCACGACCCTGCCCAACACCCAGTCCATACAAGCACTGAACAGAGTAGAGCAGAACACACCACTGACGGACCCCAGAATCAACTGGGAAAAACACAGTGGTCCTGCCTCCACTGTGCACAGCACTCACAGTACCAGTGTACAGGCCGGCCATGATCTCCAGCAACCTCAAGGGATCCCGCGAACCCTCAGGATGTCCCACGGGGCAGCTCGATCAACTGAGTCGAACGCTTTACGAAAATCGATAAAGGCTGCAAAGAAACTCTGCAGATATTCGCATTTGCTCTCCATCAGACCCCCCAGTGCCAGGATGCGGTCGATGGTAGACTTCTTAGGTGTAAAACCAGACTGTTCCAGTTGCTGGTAGGTGAGCAAGTGATCACGGATCCTATTGAGGACAACCCTAGCAAGGACCTCACCTGGCACAGAGAGCAGAGTTACCCTTATCCTCCTGTAGCTGTCACAACCCAGGCCATCACCCCCTTCCCTTTCCAGTTAGGGACGACAAGTCCCGTTTTCCAGTCATTTAGGATGATGCCCGTCTCCCAAATGGAAGCAAAGATTGCTTGCAGTGCCAGGAGGGCAGCCTGACCACCAGCCTGGAGGTTAAGCCCCCCGGATACAGCAGATCCATGCAGCCTTCCCTACCCTCAGCTGGTTCACCACCTGTGCCACCTCAGTGAGACTGTGGGGGTCCACAGGCAATTGGAGGGTCAGCCTCAAGAACTGCAGACCAGGAGATGTCAAATGTCCTCACCGGACGATCAGCTTTAAACAGCCCAGGGGGTCACAACTGCAGCGTCATCTGTAAGGACCGCTACATCTGACTGCGACTCTCCGAGGAACAGATTCAGATGTGCTTAGTGCTTCGACTCCTCTGTAAGCAGGACGTGGGTCGCTGGACCACAGATGGGGTGTCACCTGCTCACAGACTCCTCTAACAAACGCCTCCTTATCTGCCATCTGAGCCCTTGCAGCCGTCCCCCTCAGTTCCCAGTACAGACCGGAGTTGCCATCAAGCCGTGTGCTGCGACTCCTCTCTATGATATCCGGGGTGAGCCTCCTTCTGGGAAAACCAGCAAAACCCTCAGCAACCGTCAGGGTCTTGTCACGGAAAAATAATAAATACAAAGAAAAATGTACATAATAAACAAAAGAAACAGTAATACAAATAAATGATACAAAATTAGACAAATAACTCAACTTTGAAATCCAGTCAGGGGGAGCGGGGGAGAAATGCTGGCAGAAACAGAAGTAAAAATATAAAGAAAAAACAAGTAAAAACTGAAAAGTTGAGAGTGCTTCTGCTATGAAACCCTTAAATGAGATGTGGTCCACATGGTTAACTTCAGCAGTCACATGATTAGCTGGTGACAGTCCACCTGTGTGCAATTAAAGTGTGACACGACCCGTCACATGATGCCTGTTAGTATTTGTGATGTGCCATCTGTGGGAATGACAAATGCAATGAATGTGTCTCTGTTATGTAACATTTGGTACTGGATTCATAAAAGCAGTGTTAATGCTTGGGATTTTTTCATCTGTTGGAATAACAAATGTGCTGTATGTGCGTCTGTTATATGATAATTGCATTTGGATTCATAAAAGCGGTGTTAACGTTTGTGATGCACCATCTGTTGGAATTGAAAACGCAAAGCATTTCATTACAACAAATATCTGTGATATGCCACCAGTTGGATTATTAAATGCAGTGCATTTTATCATTACAAACGTGTGCGATGCACCACCTGTTAGAATGACAAATGAAATTCATATGCCTCTGTTATAAGATATTTGGTACGGGATTCATAAAAGCAGAGTTAATACATGTGATTTTTTCATCTGTTGGAATGACAAATGTGCCGTATGTGCCTCTCTTATATGACATTTACATTTGGATTCATGAAAGCGGTGCTGATGTTTGTGATGTGCCAACTGTTGGAACTGAAAACGCAAAGCATTACTACAAATATCTGTGATACACCACCAGTTGGATTAATAAATGCTGTGCATTTTATCACTACAAATATTTGTGATGTACCACCTGTTGGAATGACAAATACAATGACGGTGCCTCTGTTATAAGATATTTGGTACGGGATTCATAAAAGCAGAGTTAATGCTTGTGATTTTCCATCTATTGGAATGAGAAATGTGCTGAATATACCTTTCTTATATGATATTTGCATTTGAATTCATAAAAGCGGTGTTGATGTTTGTGATGCGCCATCTGTTGGAATTGAAAACGCAAATCATTTTATTACTACAAATATCTGTGATACATCATTAGTTGCATTAATAAATGCAGTGTATTTTATCACTACAAATGTCTGTGATGCACCACCTGTTAGAATGACAAATGAAATTCATATGCCTCTGTTATAAGATATTTGGTATGGGATTCATAAAAGCAGTGTTAATGCTTGTGATGCACCACCTGTTAGAATGACAAATGAAATTCATATGCCTCTGTTATAAGATATTTGGTATGGGATTCACAAAAGCAGTGTTAATGTTTGTGATGGACCACCTGTTAGAATGACAAATGCAAAGCACATGTCTCTGTTAGATGCCATTTGGTATGGGATTCGTTAAAAGCAGTGTTTGAGATGTGCCATGCGTTGGAATGATGGAGACACAGGAACTGGATAGACATATAGAGCAGACACTTTTTTTTTTTTTTATTATTTATGCAGCTTTTGTCCCATGAAAATAAAGTTCTATCTACTTAAAGGTGATTCTACATGTAATAATAATAATTTTATTTATATTGCACTTCATATTTTAGAAATCTCAAAGTGCTACAGAGTAAAAATAAAAATAATAAAACAAGAAAATCTATTTATACTATAACAAAATATCTTTCTAAAAAGATGAGTTTTTAGATTCCGTTTAAAAACATCAGTCGACTGTGTGGTAACTCAGTTATTGGGGGCACTTACTTGTTCCCCACATGGTTTCCAAATGTTTTGCTGACTATTTAAAAGAGACAGCAACATACTGAAGTCTGCTCTGCTTTATTTGTCACCTGTGGTGAGACTTCTCAGTTTACAGACGTGAGTGACGTCAACACCATTGTGATTTTGACCCTGACTGATAAAACCACAGAACTGAAGTGGGGTGCACTTTCTTTTTCCCACGACTCTAAAACTGGCAGAACTGGAATATTTAGGGGTAGCAGATGCCATACTTTGGGGACCAAAATCAACCCTAACCACCCCATTCACCTCATGGCGGAGTGGCGATGCCACCTACCTGATACTGCGGCTTGTACCACTGCTTCAGATCCCAGTCCCACAGAATCATCTGCAAAAAGAAAGACAAACGATTAGACAATATGCTCGCCTCACAAACACACACACACACACACAAACATCAGCGTCCCTTTTTGGGACTGCCACCCATCCACAGGGGACTAAGATTAAGCAGCAGATGGCAGGAGAGGTTTTTGTGCCACACCCTGGCCGAGTCTTTCGGACATTCTCCGTCCCCGCCCGCCTGAATGCCCACTCCCTTAAACACAACAGTGACAAGTGCAGTTAAGACTCCTCAGCCCCAAAATCGACCCTGAACACGGGCGTGTCACATGGGAGTGACATGGTGACCAGTCAACAGGGTGGGCCATACGCCAAGCCTAAAGGCGCTATACTGCAGAATGCTCGATCTGAGTACTGCACAACCAACACAGCTGCCTTTCTAACTGAAAGAAAACTAAAGAGGCCTGCCTGAAAAAAAAAAAAAAAAACAGAAAAGAAAAGCAAACGCAAACCACGCAAACCACAGAGCAACGTCAGCGGGTGAATTCTTAGATCGTATCGAGCCAACGTGCGTCAATCGAGGCCGCGCTCCATTTTATCTCTGCAGGCAGCAGCTGACAGAAATATGCGGCCTCAGCGACACGGGCACATTCCTCGGCGGGCCCTCGGCGCACACGTGCACACTCACCGGGTCAGCTGTCACTCTTACAGCGCCCACGCATGCCAGTCGTCGCTCCTCTGGGCTCACACATTCGGTCTCGCAAAGTGTGCTGTCTGGCACGAATCCATCACTCTGCACACTTGTGCACTTCCACAAAGAACTAGCAGGGTGCTGTCAGCCACTCTAAAGAGCATGGCCCTCTGTCTCACACATCTAGTCACTCTTCGTTTCACATGTGTCCACGCTGGCACACGTCAACTACTGTGCACTTACACGCTCACTCTTACACAGCACTACTTGGGTGCTCACTCTCACACACACTCGATCCTTTCTATGCACACCTGTGCACTCTCAAACACTTACAGCACCCGTGCAGGCTCTCTCTCTCTCTCACACACATGTGGTCACTCTTGCACACTCCTGGGCTCACACATGTCCACTCTGGAATGAATTAATGAGAGCAGTCCCACCTCTCTATCACACACACGCCCCGCAGTTGTGCACTCTATAGCACCCGTGCAGGCTCTCTCGCACACTTATGTGATCAGAGGCACTCTCACTCTCACACTTGTTCACTTCCACATACTGGGTGTGCCCTGGAGGCCGTTGATCTTATTCAAATAACTAACATGGCAGACGGAAGGACTGAGTGACTGATCGACTGATGAGGTGCTAAGGGGGCTCATTTTATTCTTGTATTCTTTTACTTAGGTAGCCGGTGTTCCTGTCTTTTTATTTCAAAGCAGTGTGGTTTTCTTTTTTATTAATGGTAAACCTGCAGCAGCCTGTATGATATTCACATATACGACATTCTGTACTTTGCACACAGTAAGATTTTTATTTAGACAAACTCTGAAAATGACTTCTTAGAAAAGCACATCACTACAGAGAGCAAAGAAATCAAAGGCTGCAAGGCAGACGTGCCGATGACAAGGAGGCGGACATGTGGGCCAAAGACGGCCAAGCGAAAGGCGGCGAGGCCAGCGTGTCTCGTGTGTGGCGGCAAGTCGGCTGGATTTAACGCCGGTGACGCCAGCTGCACGGCCTTCTGGGAGCGTTCAGGCGCCCATCCATGGCTTGGTTTGAAACCAAAAGGAGACCAACGTGCACGAGTCGTGAGTGCCAGCCATCTTCACCCATCACTCCTCGAGTTCTGGGACCGAGTTTAACAAGGAAACCACAAAAATAAAAATATTCAGTAATAAAAGCTTAACAAGGGAAAAGCAGATGGAGGGAAAGGAACTACATAACCGATACAAAGAGTGAAAGGCACTATATGACAGAAAGAAAAAAAAACAGCATGAAAGGGACAGGATGACAGATAGAAAAGAAAGTCAGTATATGATATGGATAAGTTTAAGGTGCTACGTAAGAGACAGAAAGAGTGAAAGGCAATACACGATTAAAAGGAAAGAGGCGATGTAACAGAGTTAAAGGCACTATATGAGATAGATAGATAGAGAGATAGATAGATAGATAGATAGATAGATAGATAGGTGAAAGGCACTATATAATAGATAGATAGATAGATATGAAAGGCACTATATAATAGATAGATAGACAGACCAACAGACAGATGTGAAAGGCACTATATGATACAGATAAACAGATAAGGCATAATCTGATAGAGTGAACAGCACTATATGACAGAGAGAAATAGTGAAAGGCATAATATAATATTTTACGTAGAGACAGAAATGTGATCAACAAATAGACAGACATGAAAGGCACTATATGGTGAATAGATAGGTAAGTGTGAAAGGCACTAAAGGACCAATAGATATATGTGACAAGCACTCTATGACAGACAGACAGGAAAGCAGCATATCACGAAAACATAAACGTTAACATTATACAAAGTTATTGTTTGTTATACCTGCATTGTTATCACTCTTTAATTTAATATTGTTTTTTAATAGTATGCTGCTGCTGGAGTATGGGAATTTCCCCTTGGGATTAATAAAGTATTTATCTAAGAGTGAAAGGCACTATATAATAGATAAATAGGAAAGACAATATATAATAGCTTGATAATGTACTACATAATAAAAAGAGTGAGGGGTACTATGGAACAGATAGTGAGAGTGACAGCCATCATAAAACAGAACAGAAAACATCTATTAATGGATAGACAGACAGATACAGTGAAAAGCACTGTATCGTAGATGAATAGATAAGGCACTATATAAGAGACAAAAAATAAAAAATAAAATGTATGATGTAACAGATAGTAAGGGTGAAAGGCAGTAAACAATAGAAAAGAAAACTATTGTGTGATAGAGTAAAAGGCACTGATGAGTATGAAAGGCACTATTTGACAGACAGATAGGAAAGGTGCTCTACAATAAACGTGAAGGTTACCATATACTGTAATACGACAGCGTGAAATCAGTGCTTGTTCAGTTCTGTTTGGTCCTTAGTGACTCCTCTGTGCTTCGGCTTCAGCAGATTAATGTCACGTATACAGGGTGGCTACCTCACACCTTTCTCTGTCTCTTGTCTCTCTTTCACAATAGATAGATAGAAAGAGATAAGCAAAGGCACAATGTGGTCAATAGATAGATGGATATGAAAGGCACTATATAATAGAAAGAAAGAAAGAAAAGGTGCCATGTAATAACTACATAGACAAATGGAGTAAAATCCACTGTATTACAGATAAAAAGTAAGAAAGGCACTATATGATCAACTGAAAGTCTGATACATAGGAAAGGCGCTATATGCTGAATAGACAGTACTGTACAGGACCCCTGAACAGGTAGAGGTCCACACACAGCAGGCAGACAGTAGTCCCATCGACGAGGGCACCAGGATGGTCCGAGTGTCTTTTCCCACTTCTTGCCTGAGGATGCCAGCAGGCCATCTCTGTGGTGGCCACTGAGGGGGCACACACTGCTCAGTCGTGCTTTGGTAGTCGGTGACCCCCATGATTTAACTCTCTCAGTGTTCTCCACCCAGGCAGTGTTGGCAGTGCCTGCGGGTTCTTCAGTGCTGTGCTGCTCCGATTTGTTATTCAAATGTCGCAGTCCAGTAAATCCAGTTTTTCAGGTATGTCAGCACAGTGTGCCATTTACCCATCTACTGGCACAGGCCTTAATGTCTGTAAGTTTAATTTCTGCCCTCTTCTCCTCGTTGATCCCACATCAGGAGATAGAGATATCAAAGCCACTGCAGAGCCCTCCCTTTTACAAATAAAAATGTCACTAGGTGTCAAATTTATTAGGCTACCACCTGCACAAATAAGAGCTGCCATGTCCTTCAAAACCGTCTAATTTGAACCCCCTTCCCCATCCCAAAACCCCAACTTTGAAAGCCAACAAAACACAAAATCTCAGCGGCATCAGCTACAGTTTTGATGACTGCCACAAGGTGGCAACCTTGTGCCACTGAATATGCCAGTCCAGCACAGCAAAGGGACAATGTGGTCAATGGATATGAAAGGCACTATATAATAGATAGAAAAAAGAAAAGGTGCCATGTAATAGCTGGAGCAATGGAAAAAAAAAATAAATAAAAACTGCAGTGACAACACACACAAGCACCCACTGGGACCTCCTCGACATGTTCAACGTTTTATTGGCACCACGACAAAGTAACCAACCAGACTTTCTTTACTTGAGTGCCTCTTTAAGGCTTTATTATGGACCACTGGCCAAATTCTTCAACTTTGAAAAGTCCAACCCAGCCAGGTCTTGTAATGCAGACTTTCCTGCCAGGTGGGCACAGTCAATCACCTGGTGGACAAGAGATTCAAATGGGGAGGGGGTGCATGCCACCCAGACCTGACAGAAGACACCAGGCAGAGACCTGGCAGGTAAAACCAACACACAGGGGGGCCAGCAAGGCGGCTCAGAGAGCAACAGGAACATAAAAATAAGAGAGTGAGGAGCAGTAGGAGTTTGACGAGTGCTCACTTTGGGCAGATAGACAGAGAGAAAGGCGCTATATTATGAATAGAGAGATAGAGAGAATGTGTAAGCCAATACAGAGTCACCACGTAATACTGTATATACATAGGCCGAGAGTCAAATGCCCTCCATTATAGACAGATAGATACACAGCTAGTGTCACACATGGGAGGCAGTCGAGGGGCATCAGTGACTGTAGCGCTACACCAGGCCAGGGGGTGGCAATGTGTACCAACTCTCTCTCTAGACCTTCCAAAGAAGGATCATCCTGACATCACTTCCTGTTTCCGTTCTACAGGCCCCTCCCCTTCCTGTCTGTGCTTGTTCAGTTCTGTTTGGACTCGGTCCTTAGTGACTCCTCTGTGCTTCGGCTCCAGCAGATTAATATCACGTATACAGGGTGGCTACCTCACATCTTTCTCTGTCTCTTGTCTCTCTTTCACAATAGATAGATAGAAAGAGATAAGCAAAGGCACTATGTGGTCAATGGACAGATAGATATGAAAGGCACTATATAATAGATAGAGAGGAAAGGTGCTATGTAATAAATACACAGAACGATAGAGTGAAAGGCTCTATATTATAAATGGAGAGATAGAGAGAATGTGTAAGCCAATATAGTGTCCCCACGTGACAGGCACAATATAATACATACATAGGCCGAGAGTCAAATGCCCTCCATTATAGACAGACAGACAGCTAGTGTCACACACGTGCACATGGGAGGCAGTCGAGGGACTTCAGTGACTGTACTGCTAAACCAGGCCAGGGGGTGGCAATGTGTACCAACTCTCTCTCTCTCTCGACCCTCCAAAGAAGGATTTGCCTGACATCACTTCCTGTTCCAGTTCTACATGCCCCTCCCCTTCCTGTCTGTGCTTGTTCAGTTCTGTTTGGACTTGGTCCTTAGTGAGTGCTCTGTGATTCTGCTCCAGCAGATTAATGTCACGTATACAGGGTGGCTACCTCACACCTTTTTCTGTCTCTTGTCTCTCACAACAGATAGATAGAAAGAGATAAGCAAAGGGACAATGTGGTCAATGGATAGATGGATATGAAAGGCACTATATAATAGATAGAAAAAAGAAAAGGTGCCATGTAATAGCTGGAGTGATGCAAAAAAAAAAACCAGCAGTGACAATGGCGAGACACAAGCGCCCACTGGGACCTCCTCGACATGTTGAACATTTTATTGGCACCACGACAAAGTAACCAACCAGACTTTCTTTACTTGAGTGCCTTTAAGGCTTTACTATGGACCACTGGCCAAATTCTTTAACTTTGAAAAGTCCAAACCAGCCAGGTCTTGTAATGCAGACTTTCCAGCCAGGTGGGCACAGTCGAGAACCCGGTGGGCAAGATATTCAAATGGGGAATGGGTGCAATACCACCCAGACCTGAGAGAAAACACCAGGCAGAAACCTGGCAGGTAAAACCAACACAAGGGGGGCCAGCAAGGCGGCTCAGAGAGCAACAGGAACATAAAAATAAGAGAGTGAGGAGCAGTAGGAGTTGGACGAGTGCTCACTTTGTGTTGGGTTTTTGGGGTGTTTCCTAGCTCATCTTCCAAAGGAAGGAGCAGTACGGGCTCTTGAGTTACGGAGGTGCCCTACTGACTTACTCTTCTTCTCGGTTTCTTAATGTATTTTTACATATGGGGCACCCTTAGATAAAAAAAAAAGAGCGTGGCGATTGTAACATTGAATTTACCGTAATGACTGGCCGTCGGCCACAGCAGTTCCTCCTGATCTTTGCCTGTCAATATCCAGGATACTTTGAGAACCATTAGTGAAAGGCACTATGTTAAAACTCTTGGTGACCACTGACATACTGGGTCACCCCCAAGTCCTGATTTGAAACAGCTACACAATATGGATTAACGTTTGTGGACACCTGACCATCACACCTACATAAGCTTCAGGAACAATCCATTCCTAAATGAGGGGACTAAACTTGGAGTTGCACCCAAACCATTACCTCCCCACCCATCACCCCGTAACAACGTCCACTCTTCTTTCCAAAAGAATCTGAAGTGTGTCCGCGGGAATTTGTCCCCACTGAGACAAAGGAGCATATGCTGGGTTGGGTCAGGTACTGACGTTGGACAAGAAGACTAGGCTCACAACTCACGTTCCAATTCGTCCTAAAGGTGTGCACTAGGGTTGAGGTCAGAGCTCTGTGAAGGCCATAAGGGTTGAGGTCAGAGCTCTGTGAAGGCCATAAGGGTTGAGGTCAGAAGGGTTGTCAGGTCAGAGCTCTGTGAAGGCGTGAAGGCCATAAGGGTTGAGGTCAGCGCTCTGTGAAGGCCATAAGGGTTGAGGTCAGCGCTCCGTGAAGGCCATAAGGGTTGAGGTCAGCGCTCTGTGAAGGCCATAAGGGTTGAGGTCAGCGCTCTGTGAAGGTCCCTTGAGTCCCTTCAGGTCTTTATGGGCCTGGCTTTGCGACAATGGAACAACTGAGGACCTTCCTCAGACTAGAAGCACACAATTGTCTCAAATGACTTTGTATGCTACGGCATTAACAGTACCCTTCATTGGGACCAGTGGTGGGGGGTCAACGTCAGACGTGACCCTAGGCACTGTGCAGCCTCAGAAAGGCTATATTCTCCTAGCATCCGCCAAACCCAGACACGTCCATCAGGCGGCCAGATAGTGACACAAGATTCGTCACTCCACGTCAGCCCTGCTCTAGAGTCCCACGATGCCATGCTTTACTCTGGTGGATCTCAACCTGTCAGCTTTGAGTGTCTTGGTAATTCACCAGCGGTGTAGGGGGTGTTCCCCTTGGTGATTCAAGGCCGATTGTCAGAGTACCTCACCTACCCTCATCCGTCCTCTTCCTCGCCACCCTGTCTCAAAAGCTCAGAAGTTCATTTCTGCCACTCCCGGTCACTGTGACCATAGGTGAGGACATGAACATACACGTCGACCACTCAATTGAGAAGTCTGCCTTTTTTTCATTTTTCATCATGGATGACTGGTGCCAACATCCGACAGGGCAGGACGGCAGACGGCTCCAATCCACCTGTCGATCTCCCGATCCCCTTCTTCCCTCACTTGTGAACTGAAACTCCTCCTCCTCCTCCCCAACTTGGAGAGGACAAGGACTTCAGGCTTGGGTGGTGCTGATCCTCATCTCAGGCCAGGCACAGCCCAAATGAGCAACATGGGACCCTCGCCCTGTGAGCCCACCGCCTATGATGGGTTCAGGCAGCAGTCACTGGCTGTCGGACTGACCCCCATATGTTAAAACATTCCCAATGAAAGGAGCTATATTAAAGAGCATGCCTGCCAGTTCTTTCCTACCACTGACTCACTGGGTGATCTTAACCCAAAGACGGGACCGCCAGCACCTTAGTAGTTTGCTCACTTAATTACGGTGGTATCCTGAACGGCAGACTCCCTGAAGTTTGTGATCTCCGTTCTTAATAAAAATTTGAGAATAAATGATTTTTCTTTTCCCAGCATCACCACAAACAATGGCAGGTAAGTGACAGATGCACAGATGATCCATTTTCGGTGACGCTGACAAAACTGCTGCTTCACTCCAGATGTCCTACAAGGCAAGTGAGTACCCAGCAGAGGGCACCGTTTCCTATCCTGATCACACAAGGCAGGTTTGGGTTGGGAGCACAAGGACATTAAAGACAACACCGGCAATCATTTGGGATTTGGGTGTTTTTTTTTATCCCAAGAAGACCAGCACCATTTAAAAAAAATCTGATGAGCACACTAAACTAAAGACTTGTGTCTTCAGCTTGATTTTAAAACTCAGACGAAAGGGGCATCTCTTATATGAGCAGGCAGATCATTCCAGAACTTTTGAGGTCCTGATGCTAAAAACTCAACTTCCACAGTTACTTTGCTGATCCTTGAAATCTTTAGTAGGCTGGCATATTAGGATTATAATATGCATTCCAGTTTATACAATAAGTAATGGGACTGTACGTTCAGATAGGTAAGCAAGAAATATGAAGAGCAACTCAGAATGGACACTTAAAAATAATGTATAAAGCTGACCAGTGCCATCAGTTCAACACTGTGAAGGATTACGTCAACTGCATGGCACAATTCAACTTACAACTAAGTGGACATGTGTAGCCAACGGAGCTGGCCAGTCCTTGATTAGAAAATGGCAACACTTTGAGGGGTCACAAACACACGACTTCACTTGGACCGGGCAGCCCAGTCATCATTTAGAGCAAATGTCCCGGTGAACACCATGCCAGGACGCACTTCGAGGACCACGGTGTCCTTATTTGCACAAGATGACCCCAAGCAAGTCAAGTCACACACTGAGCCGGTGATATGAAATAAATACACGGCTTAGTCATTCACAACGCTGAATATAGCGCCCCTCACTGTCAAGTCTAGGCGTGCAGATTAATGCTGTCCTGATTGGAATTACGACAATGGCAGCTCAAGCAAATCATTCAGGGTTACATATTTAAACTGGCAGCCATGTGATGTCATATAGCGCCTTTCTTAGCAAACCGAAACAGGGCGGTGTCTGTATTTGTATAATGTGAGGCTAGTGCTGAAGATGAAAGGCACTATATGACAGACAGACAGACAGACAGACAGACAGACAGATAGATAGATAGAACTATATGACATAGATAGATAGATAGATAGAACTATATGACAGATAGATAGATAGAAGGCACTATATGATAGATAGATAGATAGATAGATAGATAGATAGATAGATAGATAGATAGATAGATAGATAGATAGATAGATAGATAGATAGAGGCACTATATGATAGATAGATAGATGCTTTCATATGTGTCTTTTAGTTGTATGGTGCTTTTCATATCTATTTGTGTATTTATCTTTTATTTATACCCTTTCATATCTATTTAACTAAAAACAGACAGACGTGAAAGGCTCTATACAACTAAAAAATAATTAGGAAAGGCACTATGTAATTAAAAGGCATACATGAATAGATATGACAGGGAATATATAACTAATAGATAAACTGATAATGAAAGGCACTATATAACTAACAGACAGCTAGATAGACAGTGAAGGGCACTATATAATAGAGACAGGTAAGATATTATTATAGATATTGAAGGCACTATAAAACTGATATATAAACAGGACAAGGCTTTATATACTAAAAATATATTA
Organism: Polypterus senegalus; assembly: GCF_016835505.1. NCBI lineage: Eukaryota > Metazoa > Chordata > Cladistia > Polypteriformes > Polypteridae > Polypterus > Polypterus senegalus. Next base: position 334,756,259 of record NC_053154.1, read on the forward strand.
CCTTTCACTAATAGGTAGATATAAGTAAAGGATAGACTTGAAAGGTGCTATATAACTAACAACTAGATAAACAGTGAAAGGCACTATATGATAGAAACAAATGACAGGTATGAAAGGCACTATATAACTAAAAGACAGGCAGACAGTGAAAGGCACTATATAACTGATCGATTGGGATGGGTGTCAAACAGATGGACTCCACATACAAAAATCCAGGACACAAGGTAGACATTTGACATGAAGAATCACAAATGTTGGGATGTTTACGCAGAGTTCGGACGTCGTGTCAGATCTCAGCCGCTCAACACCGAGTCGTTTCATTGTCAGCATATTTTTGTGTTTTCTGCTGAGCTGCGGACACTCGTGAGGCACGAGGACCGCATCCGAAGTATCTCCTAGTGTGTCACTGAAGGTCCTCGAGTTATTCCATATCTTACTCTCACAGTTATTTATCATTCCAAGGTTAATGCACCAAGCAGACTGAACAGCCAGTCCCCAAGTAAGAGATTTGCTTATTTAATGCGGGAGTTGAAGTCCCCCAACCTCATACAAATGTGACTACACATTCCTAAAAACAGAATGGCTGACTTGTCCAGTATGCTCTTCCTAAATCGCTAAGCCCCTCGCAAACCGCATCTTTTCCATGGCTACTGTCCTACAGTGCCATGTGAAGAGGCACAGTTCCCGCCCATCCATACAAAACTTGGGAATTTTGGAAAAGACAGAAAGGGGTCTTTCAGCCAAAGCTCCCAACTTTCTCCACTCACGAGGGATGCTGCATACTCTGAAACGGAGGAAGCTCGTGCGCTCCGCCACTAAAACGGCCTTTCAAACAGCAGTGACGTCAAGACCTGGAAAAGAATGCAGAGGTCTCGACTGAAGTCACACGAAGTCACTAAACTATGGAAGTGTCAATTCAAACAGCAGCAGTAAAGAAAACTAATGAACTACAGCAGCAGGAGAGGCACTTAGGACGTGCTCCTGGACGTGACACCTGTCGTCACCACCACCGGTAGTCTGTCACCGTACAAACGCTTTGCTTTTAGACGCCAACTTCTATAAACAACTCATTGCATTTTACAAACATTAAAAGGGCAGACAACACACCGCCCTGCTGAGCCAAGTACCACGGCACAAAGCAGAGGCCCCTGCAGCTATTGAGGTGGATATGGAGGTCCCACATAGTGAGTACCTGCCATCACCAATGCTCCCAAAAAAAACACCTTCTAAACTCAACCCAGGAGAGTGGAGGGAGGCTGCTGTTAGCTACAAAGAGGGGGCACCTCCACCGTATACCACAGGGTTTTGGAATGGGCTGTCCAACAAGCTGGTACTGGCGTTTTGACCACACAGTACAACTACCTCAACTTGAGATGATGGCGTTCATGGCTGCTTATGATCACCTTCTACTGTGCAGGGTTCTCAGCTCCATGACAGGTTTATAGTCCCGGTCTCCATTCACTCATTCAAATTCATTTATTTTCCATGCCCACTTTATCCCAAGCAGGGTTATATAAAGTGCTCAAAAAAAATGAAAGGAACACTTTGAATACACATCAGATCTCAAAATCCTGCTGGCTCTCCCTACTGCTATGGACTGATATGGTGATGTGTGAGGAACAAAAAGATGGAAATGAAAATGATGAACCTACAGAGGGCTGAACTTAAAGACACCCCAAAAATCAAAGGGAACAAAATGATACGGCAGGCAGGCAGGCGAATTCATTTTGCCGAAATGTCATTGCAGCAACTCCAAATCATCCTCAGTAGTTTGTATGAATGCCCGACAACGTCCTAATGAGATGACGGATGGTATCCTCGGGGATCTCCACCCAGATACGGACCAGGGCATCACTGAGCTCCTGGCCAATCTGAGGTGTCGGATGAACCGAAACATAATGTCCCACCCAGAGGTGTCCTATTGGATTGAGGTCAGGTGAGTGAGCGTGGGGGGGTTGGAGGCCAGTTAATGGTATCAATTCCTTCATCCTCTCGCCACATGAGGTCAGGCATTGTCGTGCACCAGGAGGAACCAGTATATGATCTGACAATGGGGCCAAGGATTTCATCCCGATACCTAATGACAGTCAAGGTGCCCACCGTTTTCTAGCCTGTAGAAGTCTGTGCGTCCCTCCATGGATATGCCTCCCCAGACCATCACTGACCCCCCACCGAATTGCTCATGCTAAACGATGTCACAGGCAGCATAACGTTCTCCATGACTCCTCCAGACCCTTTCACGTCTGTCACATGTGTTCAGGGTGAACCTGGTCTTATCTGTGAAAAGCACAGGGCACCATTGGTGGACCTGCCAATTCTGGTATTCTATGGCAAATGCCAATTGAGTTCCACAGTGCCCACTAGAGGACGTCGGGCCCTCAGACCACCCTTTGGTCAGAGACATTCACACCAGTGGCCTGTCTGTCTGCCTGCCTGTTGGAGGTCATTTTGTAGGCTCTGCCAGTGCTCATCCTGTTGCTCAAAGGAGCAGATAGCAGCAGGTCCTGCTGATGGGTTAAGGACCTTCTATGAGGGGCCCTGTCCAGCTCTCCTCAAGGAACTGCTTGTCCGTCTCCCGGAATCTCCTCAATGCCTTTGAGACTGTGCTGAGAGATGCAGCAAACTTTCTGGCAATGCCATGTGGTACTGATGTGCCATTCTGGAGAAGCTGGACTACCTGTGCCAGCTCTGCAGGGTCCAGGTATGGCCTCATGCTACCAGCAGTGACACTGACCGTAGCCAAATGTAGCAAAACGAGTGACAAAGGAGGGAAAAATGTCAGTGGCCTCCCTCCACCTGTTAACCCATTCATTCCTGTTTTGGGGGGTCGTCTCACTGTTGCCCAAAGCAACTCAAACTGATGAACAAGCCCCCCTGCTGCTTCACTGAGCAGATCCACAGCCCACAAGTGTCACTGACTTGATGCTAAACTCGGACTACAAAGGGTTCCTGTAATTGTTTTGAGGAGTTTATATTGCTCCACCATACTTGGCTGATCTTCTTGTTCCACATTTGTCAGCCAGGCAGCCGAGGTCTTCAGATCAGTTATTGCTTTTTGTCCCACGCACATGGCTGAAGCTGAGGGACGATTGTGCTTTTGCAGTGGCTGGTCCTAAATTGTGGAATGGTTTGCCCCTCGTAATAAGGTCAGCCGCCACACTTTGATTCACTTGCTTTTAGCTTGTGAGTTTGAGTGCTTAACTCCATTTATATTTTTTATACTGTGTTCATCTTATGTAAGTATTTGTATTCTGCATAATATTACATAAGTTATTTCTGTTTGTGTGTTGGTATGTGTGTGTTCATGTAATGTTTCCTTTTTTCTTTTTAATAATTCTTTATCTGGCTTTAATCTCATACTGTTACCTTTTTCTATGTAAAGCACTTTGGTCAACTTCTAGTTGTTTTAATGTGCAATACTCGTAAAGAAATAAAAAACTAAACTAAAAAAAAAAAAAAAACAAAAACTAGAGAGAAGCTAAAGCCCATCCTGTCCCGTAAAATTCTTCTTTGCGTTTGCTGATCAACCTTCTCTGACAGCAGGACCACCTGACCTTCAAACATCCATCTTCCTTCACCCTAAAATCATAGACATACAGTATATAGGTAGACGCCACATTCACTGTGGTGCCCAGTCGACACGATATGTCAGCACGTCCGCCATATTGCGAGTGGCAAAAGTGCCATTTAAACTAATACAGGTAGACGTGGAAATCGGGTTTTCTGATGAAAAAACAATAACGTTTGAAACAGTATCGTTTACATGCAACAGATTTTGGCGAAACATTTACATGCAATCATTTATATTATTAAATAATTCCTCCCATACAAGTAACATTTCTCGGACTGCCTTCTTCCATCTCCGAAACATTTTTAGACTTCGTCCTGTTCTTAACCAAAACAGTACTGAAGTATCGGTTAATGCCCGAGTCACCTCACGTGTAGATTACTGTAATGCTATTCTATCTGGCATCCCACAAAAACGTATCCATCGCTTACAACTTCTGCTGCCAGGATGATAACCTGCTGTTCTAAATCCACTGAACACGTCACACCGACTCTCTTTTGACGTCACTGGCTCCCTGTTCACTACTGACTACGATACACAATCCCGCTCTGAACATTTAAAGCTCTCCACAACCTCACTGATCTCCTCCAGACTGGCACTCCTCTCACTCACTCAGATCCTCATCTGCAGCTCGACTTTCTGTACCACATGTCAGACTCAGTGCTATGGCAGCTCGAGCGTCTCTCATGGTGCTCCTCAAATCGGGAATTCTCATATTCGTCAGCTCGATTCAATAACACATTTTAAATCTTTTCAAACTGACATACCAATTGTGAATTTTGCACTGTTACTGCCAGTTATCTTTGTTTGTTTCCTAATTATTGCTTTTTGATTTATCATTCTCTTGTTTTAATTTTACTAATGTTGTTTAATTTTATTGTAAAGTGACCTTGGGGGCTAAGATTGTAAAACAGGATTTTCTAATGGCCAAATATAACCGAAAAAAGTGTTCAGCCTTACTTATGAAATGTAATCCCCTGGGATCTGGTTTGGAGCGCACAGCGGTTTGTACAATCCCAAGCAGCACATGCGTTTATCCACTACTTCACTCCACAGCAGTGCCACTCGCAATATGGCGGCAACGTTGATGTACGATGCTGCTGGTCATGCAGCCTCTAGTAATTCTATGTCATTGCCTAAAATGACTACCTTGCTTTGAAATAACGGGTCCCCGACCACATCACCCTCTAGTGTCCGAACTCCTCGGAACACGAGAGTCTTTTATTGTCGTGTGTCGTACCAAGTCCAGTTACATTCTCACTTGCTCGTGCTAATCAACTTGGCACACTGCGCCAGCACCCCATGATTGGCGAGCAGACGACCGTCTTACCTCAAAACTTCCATTCGCCCCTTTGGTGAATTGAGTGCACTTTGAAGTGGGGTTGTGGCGTTGGGAACACTTTGGTGAAATGAGCACAGAATACCATGCAGTGCTGTCATTCATAGACCAAGGGTAGTGTCACATGTGACAATAAATCAGAGAAGAACACAACTTACAGAATGTAACATGGCACTTAAATGCACTAAATGGGGTTAGGTGTGGATGGATGGATGGATAGATAGATAGATAGATGGATAGATAGACAGACAGATAGATATGAAAGGCACTATATAACAGATAGATAGATAGATAGATAGATAGATAGATAGATAGATAGATAGATAGATAGATAGATAGATAGATAGATAGATAGATAGATATGAAAGGCACTATATAATAGATAGATAGAGATGTGATTTGTATGCAACTTAAGTAATAAAAATTCGGACGTGAGCGTCAGTGGACTTTACGCCCTCAGAACCAAGTTACCCAAAGTCTTCTCTAACATTTTAGTAATTATAGACCGCTCTGATGCTGATCTTCCTGATCATACAACAGGTCATTACGATAGCAATTGACGAGAAGAGTTCCTAAAGAATTGCAGAATTCCGGTATTTGAGGATTCCTCTCGAGCGCGTCCTTCTCTTGGCTCAAAAACGAATCAGCACATCGTCACCTCATAACAGGCTGAAGTTTCCAGTTTGGTATTTTTCCGTCCGGCCGTTTTTAGCTCTACTTGTAGACAGTCGACAAGAAACTGTGACACACATACACAGATGGACAAACTGATCATCGAGATATCGATATTTTCGGTATCGGGACACTAAAACGTCGAAATCCATCGAAAATCGGATTTTTGTCGAATTGAGAGCTTTCGCTCCACCCCCATAGACGATAGGTTAGGGTGGGGGAGGGTGCAAAGCTAGAATGTTGTTTTCACCAAAAAGGAAACCAGTTAGCTGTTCATTGTAAGAGACCTGTCTTGCTCTCTCTTTTGTACATTTATTACCAATCTTTAAAAGTATTTCTTATCCGATTACACGATTAATCGATGGAGTAATCAGTAGAATACTCGAATACTTAAGGACTGTATATATTCACGTATAAGCCTGGTCTTGACACCCAAAAAATCAATCATAAAATCAGACCCTCGACTTGTACGCCCGTTCAAAAATACGACACTTAAATTTTTATTTTTTTTAAATGTTCTTGCCTCCTCCTCTCTCGCACCAGTTTCTCAAATGCATCAAATTTTGTTGCAGCAGCGCAGTTACAAATTTCTTTCGGTACTTTAACGACTTTTAATTAAAACCAGCTTCATATTTTCTTCTGATCAAACGCTCCATCGTAGATAAGGGCTCTTATAGTAAAGGTGTATGAGGGTGTGAGATACAAAAAACACAAAACGGTGCAAACGTTGCTTCAGAATAGTTCGGGTATTACCGTGTAGTCATGTAGGCACAATAAATAGAAAAAAAGGCCATGTGCTCCGTGGTTACTCTCTCAGGTGGCATTAGCATATCAATCTCTTGGACCAATAGTGTGAGTTTTCCGCATTCAACTTACACGACCGACATTATAAAATACGGGAAATTATACAGTGAAATCAAGTCCTGACTTATCCACGGGAGAACTTATCCACGAGTAAATACGGTAATCATAATAGCTGCAGCTCTACATAAAACTGGAACGCATCCCTACGGTATGTAGGCACTTTATTAAAAACAGAAGTAATACAACATTTATAAACCGTTACTAACTCTCCTCTACTCAGGACGTGGGTGTGTCACCTGGCACCACTGGTCTGCTGCCTGGCTGATCTCCTGCGTATGGTATAGTCGTATTGAACAAACATATTGGATGCCAGCACAGACCCCACTACAGAAGAGCCAAGAGCGGGTAGGTGGACAGTTTTCCGAGGTCTCCAGGACTCTCGACTTTCCCATTTACAGTTTTGATCTCCTCTGTTGTCGACTGGATGTGGTTCATCGATGAATTAATGGACAGGTGTTGCTGGTTTCTGTCTGATCGGTTTCAACCTTCTTCTTCGTGTGCTTTGACAGCTCGGTGTTTTTTGTGTGTATCAGTTCCCTATTTAGTGGTTAGTGTGATCTACACTTGTGTTTTGACAGAACATTGTTCACAGCACTCTGTGTCTGCATTTAGTGACGAGTACTAGAACAAAAAATTAAAAAAAAACAAATTAATGACCCTCCACTTCACTGACAGGAAACCACAAAAATAGCCACGTCACCTGCTAAGTCACCGTTCAGGGGGAGGGACGTGGAAGAAGTGGTGCAGAGCTACGAGTACCTGGGGGTCCACACAAACAGCAAAACTACACTGGTCTAACAACACAGTGGCACCGTATAAGGAGGGCCGGAGCTAAATGGGCTTCCTAAGGAGACTCTCAGGTCTTCTGATATGTGCAGCAAACTGCTGGAAATGTTCGACCAGTACATAGTAGCCAGTGTGGTCTCCAGGGGAAGCAACTCAAACTCAAAAGAAGTACAAGGCCTGAACAAACGTAATTGGAAAGCCTGCGCCATCATGCAGCAAAACCCTGGACACACTGGGAGCTGATGTGGATAAGAAGATGGTAGCAAAATTGGATGCCATCATGAAAAATCCCCTCCAGGAGGCGCTCTCTCTCTTAGAGCACTTTTAGCCACAGGTTCATTTCACCACAGTGTGCTAAGAAATGTGCCTCTGAGGGTCTTTTCTGCCCACTGTTATCAGGCAAGTTAATGCTTCCTCCACATGTACTCGTTCAGTTCATTTTGAAATAATAAGCACAAATATATATTATTTAATTTATTTACTAGCCATAGCACTTGTTGAAGACAAGTAATACGATAATTTACAAGCATTTGCTCTCTCTCGTCATGCGCCTACCAATCCTCTGTATTCTGTGTGACTCTTCAACGGCGCTCCCTTTCTCAAGTGTTTTCCAGTAAATCCCACTTTTAGATTCCGTCATTATTTTCGTGGCCCCCTTCTCCACTTTCCGTCTTTGAAGGTGACTCTCTCAACATGTCTCACACCTCTACTCCTCCTCGTGTGTCTCACACTTACATTTCTTCTAACGCCATATAAAAGACAAACTAAACTGACCAATCACACCAAAGTCAAACTGACCAATCACACCAAAGTCAAACTGACCAATCACACCAAAGCCAAACTGACCAATCACACCAAAGTCAAACTGACCAATCAAATCAAAGCCAAACCGACCAATCACACCAAAGCCAAACTGACCAATCAAATCAAAGCCAAACTGACCAATCAAATCAAAGCCAAACCGACCAAACTGACCAATCAAATCCAAATGAAACTGACCAATCATACCAAAGCCAAACCGACCAATCACACCAAAGCCAAACTGACCAATCAAATCAAAACAAAACTGACCAATCAAATCAAAACCAAACTGACCAATCACACCAATGCCAAACTGACCAATCAAGATTGCTCTGAGGGACTGGACACACAGAACTTATTATACAGTAGATTTAATTTATCAAATTGATCAATGGATTGATTGGCTGTATTATTTGTCCTGTGAGTCCGTATTCCTGTTTTTTATGTTTCTGCTGCTGTGTTCATCTGAACTTCCTCATGGGATTAATAAAGTTTAACTAATCTATTGAACCCATCAAACTTTTGTTATGTAGTGCCTCTCAGAGAACACAATGGCTCAGCCATCCAGTGGTGTACTCAGCAGCAACGTCTTAACAAGAAAGCTGGATGGAGCCAAGGCCGGGAGTCTTAGTGTTAACCACTGAAAGCAAGTTGGAGAAGATGGACGGAGAAGTTTATTTTTCTAAGTAATCTTCAGTCATTAAAAGCACACAAATCAAAATGGAATTCCATCCCAAAGTATAAAACATGAGTGATTTGTGGAAAAAAGAGGACTCTTTGCAGCCAGTGGCACAATCAAGCAACACTCCAGCAATGACTGGTCAGCTGCTGTTTTCTTTCACTAAAATTATTTCCATGTAAGGCCGCATTTTAACTCAGACAATCAGAGAAATGGGAGCAGCAGGCAGGTCATCCATCGCTCAGGTGGCAGGAGACTTGAAGGATGGAGCAGATCTGTGAATAGCCTTGTGCTGACCCCCAAAAAAAAAAAAAAAATCAGGACTTTCTTATATTCTCAGATATGGGGATGGATATTTGAGGAGTAAACCAAGACATAGGTTATATTATTATATTATGAACATTAAAGAACCATCAGCAACAAATCAAATCAAATGTATAATATATTGAATAATTTCTATAAAAGTAAAGTTGAATAAATCAGACTCTGCAGCTGCATGAATAAAACATTTGCCATGACAATTAAATTTTGGCAAACAATTCAGGTAAATGTCCACTTTTAATACGCAGAAATGGGTCAGAAGTTGCAAGAGCCTTTAGTAATGTGTGTCATGTAATACTTGGACATGAGATTCCGCTTACGTAAAGCAAAAACGTTCTCAAATATCTATGTATTACCATTTGATCATCAAACAGAAAATTGTGATTATCTCGATAACCATCATTTTTCGAAAAAACGCAAAACGGACAAAAAATGCTTAGAATGTGGTGCTTTATCATAATATGATGTGAAATTATCAGATTTTTTATATTCTTGGGGAAAAGTTTCAGGTAAAGCACCACTTCCAGTTAGCGGAAATAGCTCAAAAGTTGATAGAAATTTTGCATACTTGTATGCAAAATTTGGTTGACCTAAGTGAGAGCGTCCTCAAGTTATCATGTTTACACACACACACACACACACACACACACACACACACACAGACACAGAGTCAGGCATATACAGAGAATTCCAAAAACGGTATTTTCAGACTCTGGAAGGTCTAAAATATTGAGATTCATCAAAATCTCGAAATCTAATTTTTGGTCGATTACAATAGTTTTCCTACAAGAAAGTAAATCGCACTCGGGGAGGTCTAAAAATCAAGAAGGTGGAATTTTTGGACGATTCCAATACTTTCCCTTTTGTAAAAAACAAAAGCTGAGATGGCAGTCCCTCCGCTTGTTTTCCACAACTGTAGGTATGCCAGTCTATGGGAGGGCACGCTCACCCACATCTGTGTGTCAACATGGCAGACTGTCACAGGGCGAGGCACCTTAACTGGGCAGCCAAAGTACTAAGGCGTTGGCGTCTTATCTTTGGGTAAAGGTCACCCAGTGAGCCCGGCTGGAATTCAAACTGGGTAACGCTAGAGTGTGCAATACAGGCAAAAAAATTAAAAATTTGTGACCCCTTCGGTAAACACCAGTATAATAATCTGTTGCTTTCTTTTATTTTAAACCAATAAAAAAACAAACGGGCTGCTTACTGACTTCCTTCCGCACCCAGTCGGGGGGTGGACGTGGAGGTGGTCCACTCCTACAATGTCACCGAGGTCCACATCAGTGACAGGCTGGTCTGGTCTCGTAACACAGAGGAGCAAAAGAAGAAGATCAGGCAGAGGAAGCCACACTGCTTTAACATGGACAGTGACATCCTTCCCACGTTCAATGACTCTGTGACAGCCAGTGTAGTGTGCTTGATGGGTAAAATCACTAGAAGAGCAGCCCACCGAATCAACAAGCTGATTAAGAAGGTGGACTGCTCAGTTATGGGACGCCCTCTGGACCCACTGGAGCAGGTAACGAAGTCAAAAGTGATGGCCATCGTGAACAAAGCCGTACATCCTCTCCGTGACCCGCCATCATTTAGAAATTAATTACTGAGCGGAAATGTGTTAAGAAACTACTTGTGCTCCTTTATAGTGCCCCACTACCACTGATCTCCTATCATTAGACAAGTTGGAAGTTTTTCTTCTCAACAAACTGATAAAGAATGCAGCTTCAGTTATGGGACGCCCTCCGGACCCGCTGGAGGTGGTGGTGGTGGAGCAGAGAATAAGGACAAAATTGACGGCCATTATGAACAAAGCCGCACATCCACTCCATGACAGGTCACCATTGAGGACTTTCAGAAATTAATTACTGAGCGGAAATGTGTTAAGAAACTACTTGTGGTCCTTTATGGTGCCTCACTAGCACTGATCGCCTATCATTAGGAGGAGGAGGAGGAGGTTGGGAGCCCGCGCTAAGCACAGTGTATTTCTGCATCCACCACACGACAGAACACCTGAACTGGGACCCAAGTGCAGCTGGTGACACCTCAGCACCACACTGAACAGCGTTAAGTTTTTGTTTACAGTGGCTGGCGTGCCAATCCTGCCACCAAGCCCCAAATTTTCCCTGCAAGTTACAGGACCTCCTTGCTGGGCTGGATGGCAGGTTAACGTTAGCCAAGTCAGACATTTTTCCTCTTGACAAACTTTTTAAGAAGGGCAGGCTCAGTTATGGGACACCCTCTGGACCCACTGGAGCAGAGAATGAAGAGAAAACTGACGGCCATTATGAACAATGCTGCACATCCTCACCGTGACAGGCCACCATTGAAGACTTTCTGAAATTAATTATTGAGGGGACTACTTGTGCTCCTTCAATGCGCCTTTATAGTGCCCCACTAGCACTGATCTCTTATCGTTAGGAGGAGGAGGCTGGGAGCCCGCGCTAGGCACAGTGTATTGCTGCACCCACCACACGATGGACCACCTGGACTGGGACCCAAGTGTAGTGGGTGACATCTCAGCACCACACACTGAACAGCGTGAAGTTTTTGTTTACAGTGGCTGGTGTGCCAATCCTGCCACCAAGCCCCAGGTTTTGCCTGCACGTTAGAGGACCTCCTTGCTGGGTTGGATGGCAGGTTAACGTTAGCCAAGTCAGACATTTTTGCTCTCGACAAACTCTTTAAGAAGGGCAGCCTCAGTTATGGGACGCCCTCTGGACCCACTGGAGCAGAGAATGAAGACAAAACTGATGGCCATTATGAACAATGCTGCACATCCTCTCCGTGACAGGCCACCATTGAGGACTTATAGAAATGAATTATTGAGCTGTGTAAGAGATGGCCAGCAGCTCAGCCTGGACGGGACGCCCCGAGAATGGCAACTTTTAGACACTGTCTCCCCCAAAACGCAAGATGGCAGCTCCCCTGGAGTGAAGCGGTGCCCCGGATTGCCACAGGGCATCCTGGGACATGGAGTTCATAGTCTCAGCCCTGTTGGGTGCCGCCAGGGGGTGCTGTGGAAGGACCAGGGGACTCATGCTTCCCTAACAGCCCGGAAGGACTAGGAAGTCACGAGGATGGATGCCCCGGAAGTACTTCCGGACTGATTAAAGAACTTGAATTCTCCATCTGACCTGGAAATGCTGACAAGTCATGTGGGAGGCAGAACTGAAGCACTTCCAGGTCAAGGACTATATAAAGGACTGCTGAAAACCCAGCAAGTGAGCCGGAGTCGGGTGGAGGTGGACAAAGCTTGCTCTGAGGTGTGAAGGAGAAAGAGAACTGTGAATATTATTGTGGCTGTGGTACTTAGGGAGCACTGTTGGAGAAGAAAAGAATTAAAAGAACTTCTTTGTGCTTTTACCTGATGCCCTGAGTGTCTGTCTGTTGGGTTTAAAGGGGCATCAGCGACCCCTAGCGTTCACAGCGGAAATGTGTTACGATACTACTTGTGCTCCTTTAACACACCAAGTCGGAAGTTATGGGACGCCCTCTGGACTCGCTGGAGGAGGAGAATGGGATCATGCTATGATTACAGTGTGTTGTTGCGCCCACCCGGAATGGGACTCGAGTGCAGCAGCACCACCACAGTGGAACAGGGTGAAGATTATTAATGCAGTGGCTGAAGTGCCAATCCATCACCTTGTCTTGTTTCCTGCCCCTTAACCTTTACGTCCTTCACATCTGCCGACTCAAAAGGGTAACTTAATGACCTGCTTGTGGGATGTATGACTCTGGAAAGCCACCAACTATCCACAGGTCATTCCCGGTGTTATAGCAGGCTAAGAAAAAGAGCAAAAGTGAGAAAAATGGAGATGGCTAGGGGAGGAAAACCAGCCACGGGATCATTACCCAGAATCCATCCCATCGTTTTTTGTTTTTTTTTTCTTTCAAAAAATACCTGTAATAAAGAGCACAGCGATGAACGCATATAGTTTTCCGTGAATTATCCATACACACGGATAAGGAACGTATGGTACGGAAGCCGAGAGAGGACATGCAATATCGTTATTTTTTTTTTTAAATTGTCTCCTCGCGGTAACAGACTCATTTTTTCGAGATCTCGAGAAAACGAACTTTGTTTTCAGCAAGATAACGCAATTATTTTGTCAAGATGTCGAGAAAACAAAAATTTGTTTTCTTGAGATAACGGAATAATTTTGTCACAAACTCAAGAAAACGAAACTTAACCTTTGCTCCTGGCATCAGGTTCGCTTAGATTGTGACGCCTATACAGCTGAAGCCTTGCTAACCGTCTTATTAAATTACGGGCACTAATATTATTATTTTCTAAACTAAGGCATAAACATATTTCAGCCTGCGTCAGCCCTCGATTGAACAAAAATGTGACGCGCTTATCAATGCAGTTCTCCTCTTCTGCCATTTCAAACAGCACGTGGCTTCAATAAGCTAAACATTAAACGTCAGATACAATTAATTCATAATTTCAAAAAAACAAGATCTTTTGTTTTATTGAGATCTCAACAAAATTACTCAGTTATCTCGAGGAAAACAATTAAAAAAGATTACAATATCGCACGCCGTCTCTCGGCTTCTGTAGAACGGCCATCACAGGCAACCTTTTAACTCATCACGCCGATGACGTCAGGTGTCGAGACCTCCGAGGACACGGCCAGCGCAACCGGGAGGGCATCCTAACTATGGGACTCATGTGAAGATCAAGATGGCATTGGAAGAAAAAAAAAAAAAAACAAAGATTTGTAACTATCTGAAAAAAATGTTAAAAAAGAAATAAAAAGTCTCAAATTAATATAGCGATATTAATAAAAAAAAAAAATATTAAGAAGGGTAATGAAAGTTTAGGAAAAATTGTAAGTAGTTAATAAATATCACCAACCCTATCACATGGCAGTTTGTTTTTTTAATTCACAATCCAACTGCACGACAGGTACACGTGGCACTGAGCTTTGCCACCTGGCACTCCCAGCACTACCACAAAGGAGACACAGGGCACAGACTTTACCACCCATAAGGTTGAATATTTTTACTGCACCTTCAGCTGGGATACGCTTGGCACTCTCTTCAGCTAGGGCACACACATGGACTCGATAGGCATGAGGGCTCAGCTCACCCATACTGTAGCATTGCCATCTCAGACACATGTGGCACTTTCATTGATGGCTCCACCCGCCTCAGTCACAGCACACGCTCGAGTCTCACAACTACAGCACTACCATCTGGGACACAATATGGAGCTGCCATCCATGCAGTATAGCAATGCCAGCCAAGTTAGTCATGGCAGCCTCATTCACACCACACCACTTCTGCCAGCCCGCTCACATATGCCAGTCAGGATGCACACACGGCTCTCTGAACCACAGCACAAGTCATCTGGAGAACATAATGAGGCCGGGCACTACCAGCCAAACTGCAGATGGCACTGCCAGCTACTAGAGCACGGCGAATCAACAAAGCGTTTTTGGATTTTAATTACTATTTTTGCAGACGGTTCTCGTTATCCACAGGGGTTACGTCACCCAAACCCCACGGAATCAGAAACCGTGGATCACCGCGGAATCACAATGGGGCAAAAAATGGGGTTAGGTTCTGGCAGACTTTCTCCACTACACACTTCTGTTACCGTCACAGAGATCCTTTTGGCATTCACATTAAATTATCTGCCTACTAGGGCTGCGCGGCATACCGCTACTATTGAATTACCCAAAAACCCCAAATTTAAAAGGGTACGGTGCCAGCATTTCGGTATGTTCAATACCAGAAGTGAACGTCAACTCTCCTCTCAGTCCACCGCCATTTGCTGCCACAGGGGTTGGAAAACATTCAATTCGTAGACTTCACAAACCCAAAGTGCGTAATTCAATGTATTGGTAACTTCATAGGGGACTGGAGGACAACACTCCCCCAATTATTATTACTTTAACGCAGTCGGAACTTCACGGAGAAAAAAAAAACGTCGACTGGCTTGACGTGACCAGGAGTTTGCTTAATTGCTCCAACACAATGGGGACTTGGCGGTTTCAAGAAGGACGCGGTCCGTAGTGCGGCACACAAGGGAGGGCTGGAGTAAGATGGAGGGCTTTGGTTGGCCACATGGGTTGGATGGTCATCCCATCCAGGATTGATGATGATTCCTTACCCGGATAGGAAGCTCCTAGCAGGCAGAGAAGCATCCCGGCCAGGGGAGAGGAAGGTGCTGGCCAGAGTGGAAGGACGGATACCCCCCGCTGGAAGTAGATGTCGCTGGGAATTCATTCTTCCCCCAGGACACTAGATGGCAGCAGCCCCAGATTTTGTTACCCAGTTGGAAACCAGCAGGACATGCAGGAAGATGTAGTCCAGCAGCAGCCACAAGAGGGCGCTGCAGGGAAATGTGCACCCTGCTATACTGGACTTCCGTATGACCCGGAAGAGCTTCTAATGGGCAGCAGCCCTGGCACCAGAATTCTTGTGGTTTGTTCACAAGCAACTTTGCAAAACTAAGCCGTGCTGCCATGTTCTTTTTAGAGAGAAGAGGCTTTCTTCTGGCAACCCTTCCTTCCGCCTGCCCAGCCAACCTGTTCATGATTCTCCTCACCACTGCAGGCTAAAACAGGTCTGATGTTTCAGTTGGCCACCAGACAAAGGATGCCATCTTCCTAACATAATCATGCTGTCTAACAGGATACGCAACGGGGAGCAGCGACTTCAAAATACCTCTTATGGTTTACAAAGACTTCAATAATCTGCTCCATCGTATATTTCAGAAGGTCTTTCACCTTACATACAAATTCAACTTAAGAACAAACCTAACAGTCCCTATCTCGTACGTAAGCCGGGGACTAACTGTTGAGTAAAAAAAAAAAAAAGAGGGGGGAGAATCTCAATTTAAAATTCTAAAATGTTATTGATTTGGTCCTACCGGGCTCTGAAAAAGTTCTGCATAGATCCTCTAAGTGCGAATTTCATTTTTTTTCCAGTTTCAAATAGCATAGGACATCAGTAACCCGCTGACTGAAAAGAGGAGAGTTAGGATTCTTCCAGTTGAGCGAGACATGTCTACGTGCCAATATCTTTAAATATAATACGCTACTGCGGCTGTCCGTTGGTCTGTCCGGGATTTTAAATCACCTGTAGCTGGCAAACCGTATCAACTATTGACCTGAGATGTGGTACAGTACACATACACTACGTGACGTCTGCTATCCGCTTTCGGGTTGATGATTGGCCTCCAAGGTTATTCCTCTTTTTATTTTTAATTTTATTGTAGTATCAACTCTCGGCAGCAGCCAGCAGGGCGGCAGTGTGGCGCACGAGTATGGCATTCTCATCCCTACCACCTTCGCCATCACTTCCCTTACCTCTTCATATCTTAAGTGTTCAATTTGCCTCAAGAATGATTTAAGTGCCAGCTTAAGTGACAAATTAAAGACAACGCAACACAATCAGGTTTAACACATAGAGATGCCCACGAAAGAAGAGAAGCAGCGGGCCGCCAGGGTGGAGAAAAGAAGATCTGCTCAGGAAGCGGCAAGCGCATCAACCTCTGAGCAAACGAATGCTAAACAGAGACGGAGAAAGAAAGGGGATGAAAACTAGAAGTCAAGTGGATTCACTGCACGTTATCATGAAGTATGCCGTTACTGGTCTTTATATATAACTAGCAAAATACCCGCGCTTCGCAGCGGCGAAGTACTGCCTTAAAATTTTTATTAAGAAGAAAATTAAACCTTTTTAAACTGAGTGAAAATAAACCAATAATTATTTGTTAAGGATCTCTTTGTATACCACGTTGTGAGTTCGGCCCTCCGGTTGTAATATGACCAAGCTGTGCACTGAGCTTACTCTTGAGCATGTAACGTACAGTCGGCCATGTGAACAGTAATCTTGTCTCAAATCTCACAGCTTGGATTGCTGCTGTCGTAATCAGTTTGAGTTTCATGGTTTGTTTCAATGACGACAGTATTTGTAGGACTTGTGTTGAAGTGACATTCAGCATCTGTCAAGCGTTGTAAGCACACAACCGGTTTCATCGATAACTTCACATCCAGCTTTTGAGAGTTTAAACATTCATAAACATCAAAGTGTCCACTACTGAAATCGTCACCCGTCAATCTAAGATGTTTAAGAGGCATTGGCGGTTGTCAAAAGGTGTAAAATATTTGGCCATTTCAGTACGCTTGAAAGCGACAACCGAACAATTCAGTGGCAGCCATCAACTCACATGCAGATCCAGAGGTGAAGGGCTTAAGCATTTGACTCTTCTAGTGCTCCTGTGTAGTCTAATTATCTCCTGTACGTCATCAGTCCACACCTTGAACCTGTGCCAGTTATTCAATACATAAGACACAATGGATATCAAGAGTGAGCCTGATATGGCCGTGCAATACGTAACAAAGAGAATGGAAAAGGCAGGCGGCATCTTCGGGCGTGGAAACCACTCGGTAAGTTACAGTTCTTTGATCGATGGTGATCACCTCGATAGACATGTTAATGGGGGTACAGTTGGAATGATAAAGGAAATGGGGACCTGAACAATGTAAAGTAAGTCTAAAATACCTACACAATAACTATAATCGTAATAAATGAACAATAAAACAGCGGAGAAGCCGTGGATTAAATAAAAAGGCTGTAGTTATCAGCAGGGAGACGGGAATCCCGTGGCGAAGCAAAGAAGGGAATGTAGAGACCGGAGCGATGAACGGCCTTATATAGGCAGGCAGCCAACAACATAGGAGACATTGGGATGGGGGACCCAACGGCGCCTCACACGGTGACCGAGCTGCAGGCTATGGACGTATATATGTACGCAAGTAGGATTCAGTTAGTGTTGGGAACCCGCGTAGCAAATTTCTTGAAGATGTGCCCATAAGTAACAAAGACCAGTGGCATCATACCACGAAATGAAAAGTTCAATATGGCGGCCGACAGTGGCATCATACCACCGAAATAAGTACTAAATTTCAGCCTTCTACCTACACGGGAAGTTGGAGAATTAGTGCTTAACTTTTATAAGTAAGCTGTAAGTCAGTCAGTCAGTGAGTCAGTCAGTCAGTGAGGGCTTTGCCTTTTATTAGTATAGATACGCTACTGTATGTGTCCGTTGGTCTGTTCAGGATTTTAAATCACCTGCAGCTGGCAGACCGTATGAACCATTGACCTGAAACTTGGTATATGTACACTACGTGACGTCTGCTATCCGCTTCGGGGTGATGATTGGCCTCCAAGGTTATTCCTCTTTTTTTTTTATTTTATTGTAGAATAAACTCTCGGCAGCGGCCAGCAGGGCGGCGGCGTGGCGCATGTGTACGGGTGCCGTTCTCATCCCTACCACCTTCGCCTTCACTTCCCCTTCCTCTTCATATCTTACTTCATCCTTAAGGCAGATTGAAGACTTAAATGCCAGCTTACGTCAAAAATTAAGGAAAATGTACTCATTAATTGCAACACAAACACCGACTTAATCAGTTTTAACGCGAAGAGATGCCGATGAAAGAAGTGGAGCAGCGGGCCGCTGGGGTGGAGTAAAGAAGAGCAGCTCAGTTAGCGGCAAGCACATCAACCTCTGAGCAAACGAATGGTAAACGTACAGAGGAAGAGGAGGAAGTCTAGAAGTCAAGTGGATTCACTGCACGTTATCGTTACCGGTGATCGTTATATTTATCATTATGTTAGTCTGCCCATATACTTTTTGAAGAGTAGAGATGGATTAAAATGGCTGTCTTTTCTAAACGGCTCATTCAACGATTTGGTTAAACCCCTTAAATTAAAGCTGAAAGTCTACCCGTGAATCCCATCTTGATTTTTTCATTTCAAACCCCAAATCATGCGTATTGTGTCACTGTCCAAATGCATACGGACCCGACTGCCGATTGAAGTGGCTGAAGCAGTAATGGTGGTCCACACACTTTTGGCCATGTGGCCAAGACATCTAATTCAGCAGATCTGCCCGGGCACGGCTTCACGGGCCTCTCAGGATGTTCTTCTGCCCTCGAAGTTTGCGAAAAGATCAAACACATCCCTTGGGAATCTCTGGCTCAGCGCAGCTGTGCATTCCCGTACCAGCTTGACAGGAAACTGCTCAGTGCCGGCCAGGAGGAGGCGCCAGGGGATAAACCCGAATGTGACGTTTTTTCATCCTCACGAGTTTTTAGCACACGTTAAAAGGCACGGCAAGGAAAGCCAGCAGCGCCAAAAATGTCGCCCTCCACAGGATGCCACCACGGGTAGGCCAAAGCAACGCAAGGCAAGTGAACAAGAAACGGATAAATGGCAGCCTCCCGGGGAGAGGACCCATCACAGTGTTGGCTTCCGGAGACAGCCTTCTTCTGCAAGCTTCTGTTTTCTTTCTTAACCTTTCCAGAACTTGGCAGATGGCTGCGGCTACGGGCTCCACTCGTGCTAGTGAAAGCCCCCCACCCCCCCAATCCCGGGCAGCGTGCTTGAGTGAACGATTTTTTTTTTCTTTTTTCAAGTGGACCACAGACGCCAAGCGAGTAGCCGCGTTTTGCCCTTTTGCAGTGGGATCTGCCCTCGGCAGCTAAACACACAAACCTTCTTGTGTAGCAGCAACTGACGTCAGCGGTCGCCTAGCAACTGCCTTTTGGTGTAGAAGGGGTAGTGCAGACAAAAAAAAAACAGGAAGTTTTAACCATTGAGGAGCAAAAAAGGGGACAAAAACAACAAAAAAAAATAGGAGACGCCGGTCACTCGGATGCCACCGTCAGCTCGGCCAAGGCCTTTAAGGCTGCCATCTTCACAGGACTCTGGGTGTGCGGCCCTTCGTCTGGCCTGGCTGACCCGAGTCCTCCACTCTCTCTCTCTCTCTCTGATGGGACAGGCGGTGGGGTCGCTGAGCCCGAGCAGACCATTGCGAAATTTGAGGAGCTCTGAAGCAACAGGCTTCATTAATCACTTGCAGGAACAGCACGCTGGCCTCACAGGCGGGAACAGCAAATCCTCTGGGAGGAGAAGCTCACGGCCTATTGTGGGGTTTGGCTCAAGCCAGTGTGTCCATCCCGGTGAGCGAGAGACCGCTCGGCAGACCCTAACCCAGGTTCAAGAGTGCAGGACGGCGTGTCCATCCACCTCTTCTTTCAAAGGTGCAGGGACAGGCCGGTTGGCGAGCTGTCACTTCCCAGTCATATCAGTAGGGTGGGTCGGTGTGTGTGTGTGTGTGTGTGTGTGTGTTCGGGCATGACAGCGGGCTCAGGGAAGTGAACATGTACAAACACCTTTGCCAGGCATGGGGGGTCAAAGTGCCACCAAACGAGCAAACGATTAAAAGATTCAACTGAGTGCGGCTTGAGCAGTGACTGCTCGCCGTCCTCGGAGCGCGTGACACCGAGAGCACAGGACAAAGTCCACGCTGTGCTTCACGCACCATCAGCAGTACACACACACACACACACACACGTGTCACTCTGGCCTCACGACAGGCCCGGTCCCATGGTGCACCTGGCACACGGGTGGTCAACACGGTCTCCTGAGAGCAGGCAGAGGCCCCGGCTGAAGTTACACCCCCAGTCGCCTGCCCGCCTGCCCGCTCTCTCTCTCTCTTTCTCTCTCACTGCAGAGTTGTCATCGGAGCTAAAAGAGCTGCAAGCTAATTGCCGGCCCTTGTGACGCAAACCGTCTCCTAGGCAACAGCCGGAGTTGTGGAGGGCCCGCTCCTGTCCTCGCCTCATCTGCTCATCTGCTCACGTTCCCAGCAGCACCCGGACAGTGTGGTCGCCTAACCCTGATGCCTGCCAATGCCGGGAGGCACCCAGGGGGTCTTTGCCTAGGGGTCAGTGTCGTCACGCGGCAACCACCAAACCGGTTTGACGGCAGATGCGTCAGCAGATGCGAGAAATGACAGGATGGCAGACGCCTATCTCTCTCTGTCTGTCGCTCTCTCCTCAAGCCTCTGGTCCCATATTTCAACTGGTAGCACCCACTATGGTCACCCTGGTGCCACTGGTTCAAGGGCCAAAGCATGACAATTAAACCGGGTTTCAGGAGGCTGAATGAGGTTAAACTCCACTAGTGCCCTTGGAAGAAATCCCAGGCTCTTATCAGAGTGCTGGTGGACTTTACCGTGCCACCCCACAGGGCATTTCCTGCAGCTGGGCAGCCAACCTGGCAGCCACCCAGCTTAATCGCGAAGCAGCTGGACATGAAACCCCAAGGACAGCAATGGGTTGACAGAGTGACCTTGAGCGAACTGTGCAACCGACACCCGCCCCCATACCTGACACTACTGTACCAGTCTGTTTTGGAGAACAGCGAGAGGGGGCTTCCCTGAACTCAACGTGAGCCCTCCTAACCTCAGAAGACTCCAGACGACTCTCCAAAGTAAGTTAAGTCACGTCAGGGTACTGCTGGATTGATAACTAAAATTGTGACCAGAACGACAGCAAAACAAATCACGGATAACAACCCCCGAGGGCACCCAGCTGCACCCCCTCAGGTGGCAAACACGCAACTCCATCATTGGGGCCACAGAAATTCCGATCGTTACTCTGTCCCCAGGGTCCGTCTGAGGCTCATGACTTCTGAACTGAGCTTTCCCCCTTGTAGTTTTCGAGCGAACTGATATACGAACGAGGTTGAGGGTCCCAGCACCCCCTTAAATTTTCGAACACACAAATGCTGCTTTAAAGATGGGGAAGGATGTGGGATGGTTGACTGGTCACCCTTCGGAATAAGAAGGCAAGCTGCTGGTATGCAACCAAAATTAACATCCAGTGCCAAATTTAGCAGAGTGCCAGTTTACAACTTTGGCAGTTTGGTATTTTTATGAACGATCAGAAAGTCTCAGCATAAAGAGGTCCGAACAGAAACAAAAGCAAATCAAGTCAGTGTGACCCTCAAACTGGGCAATGCAGGAGACGCACAGAGGGACAGGCCCAATAGACTCCAGCTGCGGACCACCACAGCTCCACTCCATTGAGGAGGCCGTCACTTCACACTCCCCTACCACTTTATTAGGTACACCTGGCTAGTACCCAGTTGCCCATTGACACCCAATTGACATAGTCCTATAATCCTTAGGTTTATCAATAAATTGTACTACCCTGTTTCATAAAACGAATAGGCTTCAATTGCCTTGATATAAACCTAACATCCATAAACCCACCCTACAAAGAAAGGTGAAGAAAAATGGAGTGGGAGCCTAACCAAGTTATTTAATTAAGTAGCTGTGCTACCGTCTAAAATGGATTTATTCAAAGTAATCTCAAAATTAACGTTTACAGGGCGCCAACAATGCTGTTGTATGCCATTTGGTAAAAGCAGTGCTAATGTTTGTGGTGCACCACCTGTTGGAATGACACATGCAGTGCACATAATTCTGTTACATGCCACTTGGTATGGGATTTGTAAAAGCAGTGCTAATGTTTGTGGTGCGCCACCTGTTGAAATGACACATGCAGTGCACATAATTCTGTTACATGCCACTTGGTATGGGATTTGTAAAAGCAGTGCTAATGTTTTTGATGCACCTTCGGTTGGAAAGAAAAAAATGCAGTGCATATGCCACTGTTACACACCACTTGATAAGCAATTTGTAAAAGCAGTGCTAATGTTTGTGATGTGCCACCTGTTGGAATGACACATGCATTGCACATAATTCTGTTACATGCCACTTGGTATGGGATTTGTAAAAATAGTTCTGATGTTTTTGATGCACCTTCGGTTGGAAAGACAAATGCAGTGCATATACCACTGTTACATACCACTTGATAAGGGATTTTTAAAAGTAGTGCTAATGCTGGTGATGCTCCATCTGTTGAAATGACAAATGCAGTGCACGTAACTCAGTTACATGCCACTTGGTATGGGATTTGCAAAGGCAGTTCTGATGTTGGTGATGCACCATCGGTTGGAAAGACAAATGCAGTGCATATGCCACTGTTACACACCACTTGATAAGCAATTTGTAAAAGCAGTGCTAATGTCTGTGATGTGCCACCTGTTGGAATGACACATGCATTGCAAATAATTCTGTTACATGCCACTTGGTATGGGATTTGTAAAAATAGGTCTGATGTTTTTGATGCACCATCGGTTGGAAAGACAAATGCAGTGCATATACTACTGTTACATACCACTTGATAAGGGATTTTTAAAAACAGTGCTAATGCCTGTGATGTGCCACCTGTTGGAATGACAAATGCACTGCACGCATCTCTGTTACATGCCATTTGGTATGGGATTTGTAAAAGCAGTGCTAATGTTTGTAATGCACCATCTGTTGAAATGATAAATGCAGTGCATATGTCTCTGTTACATGCCACTTGGTATAGGATTTGTAAAAGCAGTGCTAATGTTTGTGATGAGCTGTCTGTTGGAATGATACAAAAATGTTTCTGCTATATCACCGTTTGGAATGAGAGAGACATGGCAACCGGATCGACAGGCAGACAAACACTCGGACATTTATCCCTTTATTAAGGTGGATTATTGGCTTTGCCAAAGGCAAACCTGATAATTAAGTGATTAACATTAATCAATCAATACCCTTTCTCACATCCTTTCACCATTTCCAACATTCCCCACATTCTCCTGGATTATGACCTACCTGACTAACAGACAGCATGTCAAAAATGGTGGTGTGTTATACTGGAGCATCTCAGGATACTGTCCAGGCTCCCTTCCTGTTCAACCCTTAACACAATAGACTTCCAGTACCATACCAGCGCTTGCCCACCTACAGAACTTCTCAGATGATTCGTCCGTCACAGGGTGCATTAACAACGGAGATGAGTCGGAGTACAGGAAGGTTGTGGAGGACTTTGTCTTGTGGTGCAGGGACAACAACCTGTAACTCAACATCAATAAGACAAACAAGCTGCTGGTGGACTTCTTGTGTGCCAAGGAGCCTCTGAGACCAGTCAACAATTCAGGGGGAGGACGTGGAAGTGCTGCAGAGGTACAAATACCTGGGGGGGTCCACATAAACAACAAACTGGCCTGATGTGACAGCACAGTGGCGCTGGACAAGTAGGGCCAGAGCAGGCTGGACTTCCTAAGGAGGCTCAGGTTTTTGGATGTGTGCAGCAAAGCTGCTGGAAATGTTCTACCAGTCCATAGTAGCCAGTGTGGTGCTCTGGGCTGGGGCCTTACTTGAGCTCAGTAGAAGCACAACATCTGCTCGATCACCGAGTGAGCCCTGGACACACTGAGAGCTCTGATGGAAAAAGAGGATGGCGGCAAAACTAAATGCCATCATGAAAAATCCCCTCCATCCCCTCCGGGGGGCGCTCTCTTGGAGCACTTTTAGCCACAGGCTCATTCAACCACAGAGTGCTAAGAAGCACATCTCGGGGTCTTTTCTGCCCACTGCGAATCAGGCAATTCAACGCTTCTACTAGATGTACTTATTGACTGATTGATTGATTGTCTGTAATTTTATTTTTCTTCTGTTTCCACTGCTGTATACATCTGAAATTTCCTCTTTGGATTAATAAAGTTTATCTCATTTAATCTAATTAATGTGGTGCCCCTGGGTTGGCAGAAGTTAAAATCCTCACCCCTCCTACAGAAGTGAGACCAAAGCACTTGGCCACGGCTTTTCACTGGGACAGTACTAGAGAATGCTGTGAAAAAGTAAATGCCCCCTTCCAAAAAGCCTCTGCTCTTGCACAGTGAATGGCCGCATATTAGACAGCAAGAGAGAGAGAGAGAGCCTGAGTGAACGCACATTACACTTTTTAAAATCAGGACTTCCATCATGCCGCTCTACACCCTCTTTGGAAGCCATCAAGTCCTGATCACATTAAAGTAACGGTTTGGGGGTGTTCCCAATAGCATTGAATCCCTCAATTCTGTTGAATTAATAAGTAGTCCAGTGGATTGAGATTATGTTATTTTAAAATGAGTTCATTAAGAACACGAGGACATCGTTGGAAACTTGTGAAGCGTAAGTTTCACACGAATATTAGAACAATAGACACTTGGAGTAAGCGACCAAGTAGTGTGGTGGACAGTAAGACGTTAGGGACTTTCAAAACTCGACTCGATGTTTTTTTTGGAAGAATGAAGTGGAGGGGACTGGCAAGCTTTGTTGGGCTGAATGAGTGTTCTAATAACAAGGGGTAGTCCCTCAAGACCCCCTAAAAATGAAGTCCCAATCTTGTCAAAGCAATGTGGCTAGTCCTCTGGGAATTATCAAGCCTGTCAAAGCAATAAGGCGACGAGTCCCCCGTGATGTCCCAGTCCTGTCGAAGCAATGGGAGGGTCCTCCCCATGAAGTTCCGATTGCATCAAAGCAATAAGGGGGTTGGGTCCCCTGTGAATTGCCAGTCTCGCCAAAGCAATGGAGTGGGGGGTGGATTTTAGGGATTGGGTTTGGGAATTCCCCCATGGAGTCATGGAACAGAGGTTGGGGAGTCCCTGGTGAAGTTCTGATCGAGTCTCCCATAAAGTCCCAATCCCGTCAAAGCAATATGGGGATTTGGGTCCCCGGTGAATTCCCAATCTCCTCAAAGCAATGGGAGGGGGAGTGGGAGTGGGTTGTGTTTGGGAATTTCCCCCATGGAGTCATGATCATGTTGAAGGAACAGAGGTTGGGGAGACCCTGGTGAAGTTCTGATCCTATCCACACAAGAAAGGGGGGAGGGGGGGGGGATTGGGAGTCCCCCATAAAGTCCCAATCCCGTCAAAGCAATAAATGAGATGAGTCCCCCAAGAAGTCACAATCCTGTTGGGGGTGAGGGGGGGCTGAAGGAGGGGTGGTCCCTTGTGAAGTACCAAATCCCATCAAAGTGGTTGGAGGATGGAGACCCCGTGACGTCTCAATCACGTCAAAGCAATAGTACTGGGGGGTCTCAGGTGAAATTCTTCAATAGGGTCCCCCTGTGGTGATTCAATCAAGTCAAAGCAATGGGGGGGAGGGGGGGTGGTCCCGTGAAGTCCAGATTGTGTTGAAGCACATAAAGAGTGGTGAAGGGCAGTGGAGGGGTGATGGCAACAAAACGAGAGCAAAGCCAACGTTTATCTCTGGTACTGAAAACCCCAGAATGCTGGTACCGAACCCTTTTAAAATTTGGGTAATTTCTTGTAACTTTTCCAATAGCGTTATACTGCTAAACTTGCACAGCCGGGTTTACAGGGTCATTGGCGTCCGATGAACTTCTCACCTGCCTGTTGAAATCAACATGCAAACCCTCACCACTCTCTGGTGCCAACATCAGTGGGCAGAACTTCCTGACCTTGAACTTTACAATTTCCTTAAATGGAAAAAAATAAATAAATAAATAAATCTCAAAGCCATTTCTATATAACCTTATCAACCATATTAACATATTTATTAATGTAAATATTCTCAATGACCAGTCACGCCTAACAAATTAACGGCGCCATGTCAAAGGCGGAGTGGTGGCTCAGAGGCGAGGGATCTGCACTGGTAATTGGAAGGTTACCAGTCTGAATCCCATAAAAACGGCAAAAGGGGCAGCACGGTGGCGCAGTGGATAGCAGTTAGGAGACCTGGGTTCACTTCCTCTCACAGTCCAAAGACATGCAGGTTAGGTGCACTGGCGATTCTAAATTGTCCCAAGTGTGTGTGGGCTGGCGCCCTGCCCGGGGTTTGTTTCCTACCTTGCACCCTGTGTTGGATGGGATTGGCTCCAGCAGACCCCAGTGACCCAGTAGTTAGGATATAGCGGGTCATCCCTCTACTCCGCTGGGCTCTTAACCTGCAATTGCTCCGTCCTGATATGACATTAATCTACATGTAGGCCCCTCCAACCTGCAGGGAAAAACCTGGGGGTTGGTGGCAGAATTAGCACTGCGGCCACCATAAAAGTGACTCTGCTTTGTTGGGCTCATAACCTGCAATTGCTCTGTCCCGGGTAATAATAATAATAATCATAATAATAATCATTCTTTGCATTTATATATTGCTTTTCTCACTACTCAAAACGCTCAGCAATTGCAGGCTAAGGGCATTGCTCGAGGGCACAACAGAGCAGAGTCCCTATTTGCATTTACGGGATTCGAACCGGCAACCGTCCGATTGCCAGTGCAGATCCCTGGCCTCAGAGCCACCACTCCGCCTTTAATATGACGTTAATCTGCAGGCAGGCCCTGCAGGGAAAAACCGGTGGGGGTTGGTGGCAGAACTGGCACTCCGGTCACCATAAAAAAAAACCTCCCGCTGGTTCCATTCCATCTGAACTTGTGTGGCGCTGAGGTGTCACCCGTCGTACGGCTGCACTCGGGTCCTAATCTTGGATCGTCACGTGGTGGGTTGCGGCCATGCGCCGTATCAGCGTGTGCTCCTAACCCACGTCAAAGGTAATAGTCAATAATAAATAACTAAAACCAAATATTCTATCACGTCTGGGAACTAAACGAACGTCTAAAACCCTCCGCGACGCTGACACTCAATAATTTACCAACCCATCAAATTCTCGTATATGGCGTAGTGTGAGGGGTCTACTGTACAAAGCACACGGTGCTGCTCTCCAGAAGTGTTCTCGATACGAATTAAAAAAAAAAAGTGGCACTCCTTTGGGACGTGCTGCCCGGGCAGAGGCAGAGGGCTCAGCGTTGCACCAGTCCACCGACGCTGTGGTTTGCGAGCCGCCTGACAACTACAACTGTGCCCTGCAAACAGCTGAGTAAAACAAAGAGTTCGCAAGCAAATGAAAGTTGCCGCTGACATCAGTGTGGCGATGACGTGCCGCTCTATTTGCTTTTAGTTGCCAGGGTTCCGTGTGTCTATATGCCTTCTAATCTGCGTGTTTACAAACCTGTGAGCCGTTGTGCCAGCAGCAGAGAGGAGGAGGAGGAGGAGGAGCAGCAGCAGAGCACCGCCACTGGTTTACCGAGGTGCAGGCGCTATATACGCTGTGGACAGCACCGTCCCAATGGGCCCATACGCTTTATGTCGTGCTGTCACCCTGTGAGAGGAGTCATTCTAACATTAACAGAAAAATGCAACAGAAGCTGCCTGCAGAGTGAAACTTTTAACCCAGTGAGCGGGATGTCACCAACTCTTTGGTGCCACGAGATGCGAGAATGAATTCCAATGCATGGCTTCACTTCAGGGGGTTGACAGAGACTTCCTGCCCTGTAACATTTAGCTTCATGTGCAAACCACAACTCACCGAAAAAACGAAACTGGCAATGATGCCCACCCCTCAGTGCCATGAAGGCCGAAGTGGCAGCCTTCTCTGAAGCAGGCCCCGCTGCCTTCATTCCTAAAGGTGACATTCACAAAGTTCCTGAAACTGCTGTGGCCGCAGAAGCTAAGCGGCGAGCTGCCATGAAACACAAGACGGGAACGCTGAGCGAGGCCCAGTAATGCAAACGTTGCGATTCGAGTCGTCGTCAAGGCGGCATCTGAAGGGGCATCTCATGTTCCCAAAAAACAGCCAAAGAGCACGGCGGGGAAGTCCCTGAAGTCAAGAAGGATTTCACGCAAATGTCGCTGCAGACCTGAGCGAGGATGTGTCAAAGTGGTGTCACATATACACACACAAGCCGTACTCACAAGGCGCTCCCGCACCTTCTCAGCTTGTTGTGTTCTGCCCGGCAATACGACTATCAGATAGAATGCTGCTATTCAAATAGAGATCAAATCGTTTTACGCACAGCCAAACAGCTGGCATTCGAGACCACTTTGGCATCGAGTGACCCCCAACACATGTGCCACACAGCGCTGCAGGATTTTACTGCTCTAAGTCTGCGCTTCATTTCCATGATCAGCCTTCTCAGGTCAGCTCTTCATTAGGAACACGTACAGCCGGACCCCCTCACAATCCGTGCGGTGACACACATACACACACATAGCCAGGTTAAGGTGGCAGAAACCTCACATCTTAAAGTAATCATCTAGAGTTCTATTTCAGGCAAACACTACGACATCATGAAACTGTGCAAAAGAAGATTTCAACATCACCATCAGCCACCGTGAACCTTTAAATGAGCCTGACGCCCGACATCATCGTCTAGTGTTTCATAAATGTGTTCAGCCAAAAGGACGCTTGCTTTATAGGCTCCGGTTACTGGACTGGCACAGCGGCAAACTCCTCTCTGCTTGGCTCCATGTGACTGAACCCTGCGAGGGATCAGCAGAACTGTGCTGTGTGCTTCTGGTCTTACAGCCAGGGATGCTGCTATGACGGACAGACAGACAGATGAAAGGCACTATATGATAGATAGATAGATAGATAGAGTGAAAGGCACTATATGATAGATAGATAGATAGAGTGAAAGGCACTATATGATAGATAGATAGATAGAAATGAAAGGCACTATATAATAATAAATACCTCCAGGGGGTCCAGAGTGCAAACCATAACTTAGCCCACCCTTTTAATTAGCTTCTTGATTTGTTGCGCCTCTCTTGACGTGATGTGACCAGCCCAGCACACCACACTGGCCATTCCAGAGTGTTAGAAGATGTGAAGGATGTCACTACCCACATTAAAGCAACACCGGCCCCTAAGAAAACAGAGCCTGCTCTGCTCTAGACTGGCAATGGTACCCAATTAAAAAACTTAAGTGGTCTAAGTCTTCAAGAGCAAGTCAATTAAAATGAATTCAAATAATTTCTTTAGCATATGTCTGTCCATCCATCTGTCCTTACACCCTATTGATCAGCGAGGCTCTTCGTAGATCCCACCATTCCTTCTGCATATTACGTTAGATGTTCTTACGTATTGCCATCTGACATTTTTCAAAGACGCTAACAACTGAATGAACGGCACAAATGTGAGCCACAACGTATTCAGCCCAATGACGTAACTAAGCAATCGCTGACAGCGTTTTAAGTAATCAATTATCATCAATTGTGACTATTAATTGTTGCGGCCCTAATTTAAATACATCGTCATAAACTAGTGGGCCATTCTTCACTCTATAACGTCCTCTTAGTGTAATCACTGACGTTTTACCCCCAGATATATTACCAATTGTTTGATATTTCCTTTTAATTAACCTTGTTTGATTTTGTCCGGTCGAGTCACAGACTGGTCAGACGGAGTCTCTGGTCATGTCACACTACATGACTGTCACTCATGAGATCGAGCTGTCACTGCTCCCAATTCGCTAACATTATGAAAGTGGAAGTCCACGACTGAAAATTTACAGCAAAAGTAACGTAACAAAAACTTTAGGAATCACATATTTTTTCTTTGCTCACCCACTGCTAATAACCATTAGCCGTTGGACGACTTCTCAGTTTCTACAGCTAAAGGCTTTGTCACATTAGGTGACTTTTCCAGTGGATTTACAGTCATAGCCTTCATTTATGTAATCTTAGCCGGTCGGCGGTGCGCTCCAGTGAAGACCATCATCTAATGTGACAAACCCAACGACTGAGACCGACTAGTCAGCGAGTTGCTATGACAAAACAGAAACCGGTTTGATATTCTCGTTGGTCAGAGGGGTGGGCTCTTTAGGTACGAGATATGAGAACCAATGAGCACTCAGCCGATAGTACAACGCATAGAATGTAGCGATGACCAATAAGGAGCACACGTGGTTGGAACCTCACAAAGAGAAGAGAAGCTAGTCTGGCTGACGTCTCGTGTTTTATGAACTAAAACAGAACAAAATCAGGAGTGGTCTCCCCTCGATAGCTATGGGGATGGATATTTGAGGAGTAAACCGCAAGACAATGATCATATTTTTATATTATGTACATTAAAGAACCATCAACAACAAATCAAATCAAATATATTGAACTAATTATAAAAGTAAAGTTGAATAAATTGGGCTAAAGTACCACTCCCGGTTAACAGAAATAGCTCAAAAGTTGACAAAAATCTACGTTTTGTATCTAATATTTGAATGCAAAATTTGGTTGACCTAAGTGAAAGTGTACTCAAGTTATCATGTTTACACACACACACAATTCCAAAAATGGTATTTGCGGACTGAGGGAGGTCTAAAACTTAGAGATTCCTCAAAATCTCGAAATCAAATTTTTGGATGATTCCAATACTTTCCCTATGAGAAAGTAAATCGGACTTGGGGAGGTCTAAAATGTCGAGATTCATCAAAATCTCGAGGTCGAATTTTTCGAGATTTTCGACGATTATAATAATTTCCCTACAAGAAAGTAAATTGGACTTGGGGAGGTCTAAAATGTCGAGATTCATCAAAATCTCGAGGTTGAATTTTTCGATGATTACAATACTTTCCCTACAAGAAAGTAAATTGGACTCGGGGAGGTCTAAAATGTCGAGATTCATCAAAATCTCGAGGTCAAATTTTTCAACGATTACAATACTTTCCCTACGAGAAAGTAAATCGGACTCGGGGATGTCTAAAAAAAAAAGTTGCGACATCATACATCAGGTAAAATAAATAAAGGGCTGTGACTTAAGTCACTGCAGCATTTAACCTTTCGCACATCGCCATTTCAGCACCGGCTCCATCAGGCAGCAAAGGGGCTTTGGACCTCAAAAACAGAAGACAACCCCGTCTGTCTGACGTCTCATTTTTTTAAATTCCTTAACAGAATGGAAAAAAGAAACAAAGGGCAGAGATTGCTGCGGTGGGTTGGCACCCTGCCTGTGACTGGTTCCTGCCTTGTGCCCTGTGTTGGCTGGGATTGGCTCCAGCAGACTCCCGTGACCTTGTGTTTGGATTCAGCGGGTTGGAAAATGGATGGATGGATGGCAGAGATTGCTGCTGAACTCGCCACAGCTGTTAACTCTTCATAAGGCACCAGCTCCATCAGGTACCATGCAAAAAAAAAAAAGGTCCATCTCTGTGACTGGAGAGCTCCACTGAACAGCCAACTGGATTGCATGTTTATGGCACATACAGTCATGCAAAAAAGATTTAATTCTAAAATTTAACAGGTGTGGCGGACGACTGGGGGTCTTCCTCAGTCAGGATGCCTGGAGGATGAAAGGACCAGAAGGGAGACAATACCACCCCCGGGGCATGAGAGGGCTTGCCCTCTTGGTTTACATCCGGGCCATGAGATTGCAGCTTGGAAGTTCAATGCTGCTGGGGGCCCGTAGCCACCACAAGGGGGCGCCTGGACAATTCCGGAGCCCTGGACTGTAGCACTTCTGCCACACCAGGAAGTTCTGTCGGAAGATCATCGAGGGGCATCTGGAGTACATCGGGGTGCAAAATACAACAGGCCACTTCACTCCATACGAGGAGCGAAGCTTGTGAGTGGAGGAGTGAGGGCGACAGAGAAGAAGAAGAAAAGACAAAGTGAAGAACAAAGAGGGAAAATAGTGCTGTGGGCGATTGTGCACGGCACAGTAAAGGAAAGGAAAATAAAAACGTGCTTTTGGGACTTGTGCGTCTCAGTGTCTGTCCGGGTTTGGACTGATCTTCACACAGGACATAAAAAAAAAATCATCTGGTCCTTAGTGAGTCCTAAAATTAGGTAAACACAACCCCAGATGAACAACAACATGCGCCATATTACACGGTGTCATCATTTATTTAACAAAAACTAAGCCAAAATTCAGAAACAAAAATAAAATCCACATTTACTGCTTCCGTAAGAATTAAGAGGTCAGGTACTGCTAATCGGCTGCACTCCATTAATTTGAGCGTCAACAAGTGTGACCCCCCTCAATAAAAGCACAAGTTTTTGGCAGTTTGCTGCTCTGGAGTATTCAGGAGTGTGGTAATGCAATGCCAAGGAGGAAAGACATCAGCAATGAACTCAGAGAAGCAACTGCTGCAGCCCATCAATCTGGGAAGGGTTACAAGGCCATTTCCAAACAGTCTGAAGTCCATTATTCTACAGTGAGAAAGACCATTCACAAGTGGATAACATTCAAGGCAGCTGCCAATCTTCTCAGGGGTGGACATCCCAGCAAATTCACCCCAAGGTCAGACTGTGCAATGCTCAGAGAGACTGCAAAAAAATCCCAAGAGGTCCATCTCAGACTCTGTAGGCCTCAGTCAGCAGGTTAAATGTTAAGGTTCACAGCACAAACAAGTATGGCTTGTTTGGAAGGTATACCAGGAGAAAGCCTCTTCTCTCTATAAAGAACGTGGCAGCACGGCCTAGGGTTGCAAAGATGCATCTGAACAAACTTGTGGGCCAATGTCCTTTGGACAGGCGAGACCAAAGGGGAGATGTTTGGCCAGAATGTACAGCGCCACTTATGGAGAAAAACCAAACCCAGCATCTCAGCACAAACCCCTCAGACCAACTGTCAAGCGCGGTGGCGGAGGGCTGCTGATTTGGGTTTGTTTTGTAGCCACTGAGTCAGCCATGAACTTCCCTTTACACTAAAGTATTTGAGAGTCAAATATAAGGCCGTCTGTCTCACAGCTAAAGCCTGACCGAAATTCTGTCATGCAACAGGACAGCCACACCAGCAGATCTACAACAGAATGGCCGAAAAAAGAAAAGAATCGAGCCATTGCAATGGCCCAGTCAAAGTCCAGACCTCAACTGTGGCAGGACCGTAAGAGAGCTGGGCATCAACGAATGGCTGCCAAACTGAATGGACTGAAGCAACGTCCTAAAGAAGGGTGGGCCACCACAACAACATAGGAGAGAGACAGGTAAAGTCAGACAGAAAACGAAGACTTCGGGCTATGGCGGCTGAAGGGGCTTCTACAAGCAACCGCATCATGGGGTGGACTTTGTTTTTCACACAAGGCTTCTGCCTTTTGGCTTCATTTTATATTAAATACTAGGGGGCTTTGCCCCCTGCTCGCTTCGCTCGTCATCCCCCAGGCCGGAGCTACACACTAGTCACTTTACGGTTCTGCCGCTCGCGTATGGGGTTGCGGATGTACAATTTAAGCAGATTGTTATTTTCATGGGAATTGTTACAAATGATTAATAGAACTAACTATTTTACATTACAGTGAGTAACTAACCATATTAATAAATAGTATAACATACTAACTTGAAAGTAAATTATGTTTTACGTTGCGTTAAGAGTTATTGGTTGCATTATACGTTTTCGTTCTGTTTGGACTTGAAATTAATAATCAAATACTTTTTAAACTTACACTTTTACTGTAAAGCTTCAGTAAAAACAATTTTTTTTAATTCAATTTTCGTCAATATTGCACTGAATTTTAATTGTGTTTAGACTTTCATCGTGACAACTTGCCCGTGAGTGAATTTTGTTTCTTTCTCTCTGATAAATAAACCGACTTTTGCGAATGCTTGTCCCTGTAATTGGTTAATTGTCATAGTGCAAGCTATTCTAGCGGGAAACGGTTAACTTTTAATATGAATGGCATATCGAGATCCCCGAACCCTTATGATGTACTCCATTACCTTTCTTGTCGTCTGTTAAAATTTTACACGTCAGAATTGTTCGACCAATTTAGAATACAACTAATCTTGTCCTATTGCATAGCCCATCGCTCAGACATAAATTACGCAATATCATTATGATACGTCCTTCTTTCAACAGTAATTCGGCCGGTGGAAGGCCGCACGATGTTAACGGGTGTAGATATTCTCCGTGACATTGTAAGTTGATGTTTTCATCTTCCTCACCATCACTACCAACTGTTTCAGCGGAGTCTATTGATACGCATTTAATCAAACTGCCGTGTAACCGATCGACATTTTTGCCGTTAATTCGTTTGACTTCATCTTTTGTCGGTGCTAGGATTGCTCGTGTACTCATTTCTTCTGTTGATAACCCATCGGGATGAAATTCTTCAATAAGATTTGCACATAATACGTCTTCTTTAATTGGGAACTTAAAGTGAGGAAAACTTTAAAATTTATAAGAGCTGACAGCACAGGAACTGTGATGACAAAAGCATTGACACGAATGAGAGGTGAGAGGACCGTGGGTGTGGCCTGTTGAGAGGAGGGCGGGACTTGAAAAAAATCTAATGGCCAAAGTCTCATCTCGCAGGACTTGAAACAATCCATCCATTATCCAACCCGCTATATCCTAACTACAAGGTCACCAGGGGTCTGCTGGAGCCAAACCCAGCCAACACAGGGCGCAAGGCAGGAAACAAACACCGGGCAGGACGCCAGCCCACCGCAGGTCTTGAAAAAATCTTTTTGAAAAAGTCTCGTCTCAGGATTTCCTTTTATAATCGAGAGAAATAAAGACACGCTCGGTGGAATACCTGAGGTTGCATTTACATAATCTTAGAACGAACTAAGGACTAGAAGTTTCTTTATGATGTCCTAATAATGTAAAACCATTGAACTGTAAGGGGGTGTACTTTCTTTTTCACATGACTGTACTTTATTCAACAGTCAAAGACCCCTGGGCGACTTAATGAATAGTGCACCTTACCTGGGAGTTGGTCTTATTTTTCACACTTCATTTCTGTGCACAGATAGCGGGGGTCTTTTCACCAAGACCGCACTTGGTTGAATTTGGCACGTGGCCACTCGATCGTTTCAACTTGCAAGATGGGCATGCACCCAAAAATGCCCTGATGATAGATGCGCCCCTGGAGTCAGAGAACCCACTCACCACTACCCTTAAGTGTATTGCGTTTTAACATCAGTGACGTGGAGTGCAAGGCGACATCCACGGGGTGGCGCTCTGGAGGTCTGCAGCTGGAAAAAGGCACAGGGAGATCGGAGCCCAGTCAGTAAATGTGTCACAAGCTGCAATATTTCAGTCGAGTAATACGACAAGGTGCAGCGATGAGATCAGCGACTGCGATTGGCAAATCAGACACGGCCCACAACAAAAGTAAATAAATAAATACATAACTAAACGTTGCGTAATGTGACATGGTCTCATGACAGTGACAAGCACTTCTTCCTCTATGACACTTCAGCGCCACTGTGCTCACTTGGAGAGAACAAGCGTCAGTTTCACTTTCTTTCCGCTCTAGTGAAAAAAGTCACACAATTCTCATTGTAACGTGCATTGATTTTCTTTTATTCTGACTATTTACTTTGCCATGAAGAAGCAAATAATCTTTTACACGGCCCTTTGACTGCCATGTTTGCTTTCTTAGTAATCTAATCAAATACAGCCCTCAATAAAATGATCCCAGCCATAGTATGTGGCAGCAATAAATAGTTGTAATCCTTTTGAACTGCACTCTCGTAATCTCTCTGTTGAGTGCACGGAGAAGAGATTCTTTATGAAAGGCGCTATATAATGCATCAGAAATAAGTGACCCGAGAGAAGAGTTGGCACTAAGCTCACAAGTGTCCTGTCTGTGACACACTGGTTTCAGATATGGACAGACGGGCGACAGACAGGAGCAACGATTTAGATCCTCAAAGGAGCAGACTGGCTGGCTTTGAAGAACACAAATTTAATGTTTACATTCCCATTTATTCACTTAGCAGATGCTCCACATACTTCCGACCCAGACCTCCATTTATGCTATCACCAAAAGAGACCCTTCCATTTATGCTACCACCGACCCCGACTCTCCATATTTTCTACAACTGACTCCTCCATTTATGCTACCACCATCCCAGAACCCTTAATTTATGCTACAACTGACTCCGACTCCTCAATTCATGCTACTACCAACCCAGACACTTACATACACTGACCGAGACCCCTCTATTTATTCTACCACTGACTCAGGCCCCTTAATTTATGCTACCACTGACCCAGACTCTCTATTTTTTCCTACAACTGACTCCAACTCCTCCATTTATGCTACCACCTACCCAGACCCCCTCAATCTATTCTACCCCCAACCTAGGCCCCTCCATTTGTGCTACCATGACCCCTCGATTCATGCTACCACCATCCCAGACTCATTAATTTATGCTACAACTGACTACTCCTCAATTCATGCTACCACCAAACCATGCCATCACCGACCGAGACCCCTCTATTTATTCTACCACTGACTCAGACCCCTTAATTAATGCTACCACTGACCCTGACTCTCCATTTTTCTACAAATGACTCCAACTACTTAGTTCATGCTACCACCGACACCGACTCTGATCCCTCCATTTATACTACCAAAGACCGAGACCCCTCCATTTATATTACCACCGACCCCGACCCCTCCATTTTTGCTACCACCGACTCCTCAATCCATGGTACCACCGACCCAGACCCCTTAAATTATGCTTCCACGGACCCAGACTCTCCATTTTTTCTACAACTGACCCCTCAATTCATGCCACCATGGACCCTCACTCCTCCAATTTATTCTACCACTGACCAAGATCCCTCCCATTCATACAAACCGGATTCCAAAAAAGTTGGGACACTAAACAAATTGTGAATAAAAACTGAATGCAATGATGTGGAGATGGCAAATGTCAATATTTTATTTGTGATAGAACGTAGATGACAGATCAAACGTTTAATCCGAGTAAATGTATCATTTTAAAGGAAAAATATGTTGATTCAAAATATCACGGTGTCAACAAATCCCAAAAAAGTTGGGACAAGTAGCAATAAGAGGCTGGAAAAAGTAAATTTGAGCATAACGAAGAGCTAGAAGACCAATTAACACTAATTAGGTCAATTGGCAACATGATTGGGTATAAAAAGAGCTTCTCAGAGTGGCAGTGTCTCTCAGAAGCCAAGATGGGTAGAGGATCACCAATTCCCACAATGTTGCACAGAAAGATAGTGGAGCAATATCAGAAAGGTGTTACCCAGCAAAAGCTTTGCATCTATCATCATCAACTGTGCATAACATCATCCGAAGATTCAGAGAATCTGGAACAATCTCTGTGCGTAAGGGTCAAGGCCGTAAAACCATACTGGATGCCCGTGATCTCCGGGCCCTTAAACGACACTGCACCACAAACAGGAATGCTACTGTAAAGGAAATCACAGAATGGGCTCAGGAATACTTCCAGAAACCATTGTCAGTGAACACAATCCACCGTGCCATCCGCTGTTGCCAGCTGAAACTCTACAGTGCAAAGAAGAAGCCATTTCTAAGCAAGATCCACAAGCTCAGGCGTTGTCACTGGGCCAGGGATCATTTAAAATGGAGTGTGGCAAAATGGAAGACTGTTCTGTGGTCAGACGAGTCACGATTCAAGTTCTTTTTGGAAATCTGGGACGCCATGTCATCCGGACCAAAGAGGACAAGGACAACCCAAGTTGTTATCAACGCTCAGTTCAGAAGCCTGCATCTCTGATGGTATGGGGTTGCATGAGTGCGTGTGGCATGGGCAGCTTGCATGTCTGGAAAGGCACCATCAATGCAGAAAAATATATTCAGGTTCTAGAACAACATATGCTCCCATCCAGACGTCATCTCTTTCAGGGAAGACCCTGCATTTTTCAACAAGATAATGCCAGACCACATTCTGCATCAATCACAACATCATGGCTGCGTAGGAGAAGGATCCGGGTACTGAAATGGCCAGTCTGCAGTCCAGATCTTTCACCTATAGAGAACATTTGGCATCATAAAGAGGAAGGCCCAAGACGATTGAACAGTTAGAGGCCTGTATTAGACAAGAATGGGAGAGCATTCCTATTTCTAAACTTGAGAAACTGGTCTCCTCGGTCCCCAGACGTCTGTTGAGTGTTGTAAGAAGAAGGGGAGATGCCACACAGTGGTGAAAATGGCCTTGTCCCAACTTTTTGGGATTTGTTGACACCATGAAATTCTGAATCAACATATTTTTCCCTTAAAATGATACATTTTCTCAGTTTAAACTTTTGTTCCGTGATTTATGTTCTATTCTGAATAAAATATTAGAAGTTGGCACCTCCACATCATTGCATTCAGTTTTTATTCACGATTTGTATAGTGTCCCAACTTTTTTGGAATCCGGTTTGTACTACCACTGGCTCCTCAAATCGTGCTACCACCGACCCCAGACCCCTCGAGTTGAGACTGAGATTTGATGTGATGTGTCGATAAGGGGGATGAGACAGAGGACAGGAGTCAGGTGGAGAACTTTGTTTCT
Organism: Polypterus senegalus; assembly: GCF_016835505.1. NCBI lineage: Eukaryota > Metazoa > Chordata > Cladistia > Polypteriformes > Polypteridae > Polypterus > Polypterus senegalus. Next base: position 334,795,032 of record NC_053154.1, read on the forward strand.
TGGTTTAAAGAGAATTGTCTGAATCCTAACCTAAGCAAAAACAAAACAAGTGGTCGTTGACCTTCACCTCCATGTCCGGTGACTATTCAGGGAGTGAATGTGGGGGTCCACATCAATGACAGGTTGGACTGGTCTTGAAACCCAGAGGAATTAGTGAAGAAAGGGCACAGCAGACCTCTTTGTCTAAGGGGACCGCTTTATACTAATGTGGGTAGTGAGTCGCAATACCCTTCATATCTTCGACATCTGCCCAACATTCCTGTGCCAGGTTTTAAAGAACCGTTGGCTCTCTGGCAACATGCACTTAGCAGAGGGAACTGCCTGGCAGGTCAGGAATATCTCACCCAAGCTTTAGCTCCATCATGCGTGAAGTTGCTGGAAGCCAAACATGGCCTGACGAGGTGCTACGTTCAGTTTCCGGTTGGTTTTGGTGGCACATACCAACATAAAAAGGAATTTTGCAGTAGTATCCGGTTTTCCTAACGTAATCAGAGCGATTGACAGCTCTCATATTGCAATAGGAGCACCTAACTAGAATGAAGCTGCTTTTATTACCCATGAGCAGTTTCACTCCATTCACACACAAGTCACATGTGATGCCACGGCGCGGCCGGTAGAGCTCATGGTCTTCACGGCAGCAGTAACAGGTTGCCATTCAGTATTTTTGAGTTTGATAGTGGCATCTGCTAATAGTGGTGACGTGCTGCATGTTGATTAGCAGATGCAAGAGATAAACTCATTGGACTCTGACGGGGACAAGATTGCAGCTTACTGGACGTGTGCCCCCTAGTGGCCAAGCTACCAGGTGTAACTGCAGCCACTGCAGTACCTTGACAGCTCCCTATGCCTTAGTGGCTCTGGTAAAGGCCCCCAAAAGCACAAGGTTGCATTTTAATGGAACAGCGTCCCCTAGTGGCTGAGGGTATCAGTTGTAAGTACAGCACAAAACTACAACTCAAAGGCAGTGTGCCACCTAGTGGCTGAGGTTATAGACACAGGTAGTTGTACTCACTACTTGTGGCACCAGGGAGTGACGATGTGTTGCTTATTAGTTAGCACAGTGGCTCCCAAACTCAGTCCTGGAGACCCCCTGTGGCTGTGAGTTTTTGTTCCGACCAACATCTGTTTCAAATTGGCCCAGAAGCCTAGCTGAGTAAGTGTTGTGGGGTCAGTGTAGAGATTACTCAACTAATTTTGGTTAATTTTTATTAAGATGTACTTAGTTAGAAAGTAGCACTTTCAAGAACAAATGAAAAAATGAAAAGTCACTACAGACAGTCACACAAAAGTGAGTTAATAAATTAGAACCAGGAATACAATGCAGAGGAATACACAAAAAAAAATGATATAAATGCGTGCCTGAAGAAAATCAGATTCTTCTTAAAAATGTCCACGGTGTCAACTGATCTCACGTCTACAGCAAGAGAGTTCCACAATGTAGAGCCCACACAGTCTGCTTCAGTCATAAGTCAGGAGTGGAGGACATGGAGCAAACCCTGATCAGAAGACCACAAAGACCTGGATGTGATATATGGCTGCAGTACCTCAGTAGTCTTAGACTATTAGAACAACCTAGACGAGAGGAGGCCATTCAGCTCAACAAAGCTCATAAGTCCTGTCCACTTCATTCTTCTTAAATAACGTCGTCAAGTTTTAAAAGTCCTCCTGTGCACCACACTACTTGGTCACTTATTCCAAGTGTCTGTGCATCTCTGTACAGTTAAGAAAACACTTCCTAATGGTTGTTGGGAAACTTTACAAGTTTCCAACCGAGTCCCTGTGTTTGTGATGAACTCATTTTAAACTCACAGTCTCGATCCACTGGACTGATTCCGTTCAGAATTTTAAACCCTTCAGTCAGGTTTCCTCATCATCTCTGTAAAGGTTTAGCTCTTTCTAACTCATCCCCTGTAGCCTTGAATCAGCCTCGTCGCTCTTCTCTGGACCTTTTCTTGTGCTGTTATGTCCTTTTTGTAGCCTGGAGACCAAAACTGCACCCAGGACTCCAGATGAGGCCTCACCAGTGTGTTATAAAGCCTGAGCAGAACCTCCTGTGACTTGTACTCCACACATCAAGGCGCTATATAACCTGACATTCTGTTAGCCTTCTTAATGGCTTCTGAACACTGTCTGGAAGTTGATGGTGTCGAGTCCACAATGACTCCTAAATTTTTCTCATAAGGTGGACTCTCGATATTCAGACCTCCCATTGTGTTTTCAAACCTCACATTTTTACTTCCTATGTGCAATACTTTACATTTACTGACATTACATTGTTAAAAGTCTCAACTCCATCAATGTTTATTCATAACTCATCCCCTGTACCCCTAGACTAAGCCTAGTCGCTCTTCTCTGGACCTTCTCTAGTGCTGATATGTCCTTTTTGTAGGCTGGAGACCAAAACTGCACCCAGGGCTCCAGATGAGGCCTCACCAGTGTGTTATAAAAGTTGAGCAGAACCTCCTGTGACTTGTACTTCACATGTCAAGGCGCTATATAACCTGACATTCTGTTACCCTTCTTAATGGCTTCTTAACACTGGCAGTTGATAGTGATAAGTCCACTAAGACTTCTAAATAATTCTCATAAGGTGGACTCTCGATATTCAGACCTCCCATTTTTACTTCCTACATGTAATTCTTTACATTTACTGACATTAAATGCCATCTGCCACAAATCTGCCCAAGCCTGTCTGCTGTCCAACTCCCTCTGTAATGATTTTAAGATTATCTGCCAGTCAGCATTTCTTGGTATCATCTGCAAACTTAACCAGCTTATTACTTACAGTGGGATGCAAAAGTTTGGGCAACCTTGTTAATAGTCATTATTTTCCTGTATAAATCGTTGGTTGTTACGATAAAAAATGTCAGTTAAATACATCATATAGGAGACACACACAGTGAGATTTGAGAAGTGAAATGAAGTTTATTGGATTTACAGAAAGTGTGTAATAATTGTTCAAACAAAATCAGGCAGGTGCATACATTTGGGCACCACAAAACAGAAATGAAATCAATATTTAGTAGATCCGCCTTTTGCAGAAATTACAGCCTCTAAACGCTTCCTGTAGGTTCCAATGAGAGTCTGGATTGTGGTTGAAGGTATTTTGGACCATTCCTCTTTACAAAACATCTCGAATTCATTCAGGTTTGATGGCTTCCGAGCATGGACAGCTCTCTTTAACTCACACCACAGATTTTCAATTCTGTTCAGGTCTGGGGACTGAGATGGCCATTCCAGAACGTTGGACTTGTTCCTCTGCACGAATGCCTTAGTGGATTTTGAGCAGTGTTTCGGGTCGTTGTCTTGTTGAAAGATCCAGCCCTGGCGCAGCTTCAGCTTTGTCACTGATTCCTGGACATTGGTCTCCAGAATCTGCTGATACTGAGTGGAATCCATGCGTCCCTCAACTTTGACAAGATTCCCAGTCCCTGCACTGGCCACACAGCCCACAGCATGATGGAACCACCACCATATTTTACTGTAGGTAGCAGGAGTTTTTCTTGGAATACTGTGTTCTTTTTCCTCCATGCATAACGCCCTTGTTATGCCCAAATAACTCATTTTAGTTTCATCAGTCCACAGCACCTTATTCCAAAATGAAGCTGGCTTGTCCAAATGTGCTTGAGCAGACCTCAAGCGGCTCTGTTTGTGCTTCCTCTTCATCACTCTCGCATACAGCATCTCCTTGTGTAAAGTGCGAATGGTTGAACGATGCACAGTGACTCCATCTGCTGCAAGATGATGTTGTAGGTCTTTGGTGCTGGTCTGTGGGTTGACTCTGACTGTTCTCACCATTAGCTTCTGTCTATCCGAAATCTTTCTTGGTCTGCCACTTCGAGCCTTAACTTGAACTGAGCCTGTGGTCTTCCATTTCCTCAATATGTTCCTAACTGTGGAAACAGACAGCTTCAATCTCTGGGACAGCTTTCTGTATCCTTCCCCTAAACCATGATGGTGAACAATCTTTGTCTTCAGGTCATTTGAGAGTTGTTTTGTGACCCCCATGTTGCTACTCTTCAGAGAAAATTAAAGGAGGAGGGAAACTTACAATGGACCCCTTAAATACTCGGATTCATCTGTGTATGTAGGTCAGGGGTCACGGAGCTTACCAAGCCAATTGGAGTTGCAATAATTAGTTCGAAAAGTTTGGGAATCAATAAAATGACAACGGTGCCCAAATTTATGCACCAGCCTGATTTTGTTTGAACGATTATTACACACTTTCTGTAAATCCAATAAACTTCATTTCACTTCTCAAATATCACTGTGTGTGTCTCCTATATGATATATTTAACTGACATTTTTTATCATAACAACCAACGATTTATACAGGAAAATAATGACTATTAACAAGGTTGCCCAAACTTTTGCATCCCACTGTATATTCCTATCTAAATCATTTATAGATATTAAGGATAGCAGCGGCCCTGGCACTGACTCCTGTCGAACACCACGCTTAACATCAGCCAGTTCTGATGAGGTTCATCACACCACAAATTTCTGCTTCTGTCTCTGAGTCAATTCTGCACCCATGCCTTCTGAACACGATCTCAAGGTTAAATATTATCTGGTTCTGGTGATTTGCTTGATTTCCGCCTATTTAATCTGAGCAGCTCTTCTCTCTCTGCAATTTTCAAATCCCTCAGTATCTCCTTAGTAGTCCCTGTTACCGTCAATTTCTGAAGACTGCAGAAAAATGCAAGTTTAGAGAGTCCGTTATTGCACCGTCTGCATTTTTTTTTTTTGAGTCCCCTTTATTATTGCACCGTCTGCATTTTGAAGCCCCCTTTACTCTTCCCGATACACTTGTAACGGTTGTCTTGGATATGTGTGGTTGTCACTAGCAGTTTGCACCTTTACCCACTCCTGTTAAAAGTGGAATGGTTCAATGTGTTTGGCCGGCCAATGGTAGATGGGGAGGGGAGCACGTGGCTCAGAGGGCCAAACAAACTGTACGGGGAGGAGCCAATCGTATGTAAATGTGTGGCAGGAGAAAGGTGGAACGCAGAGCCAAAGGAGAAAGGGACGCCACCAAAAACGACAAAAGGGAAAGCTGCTCAACTTGTGGGAAAAAAAGTCAGATGAACCCGGGTTCATTTCTGTCAGAATCATTTTTCCTTTTTATGAACGAGGGAAGTCATTCGGGAGAGGACCTGACGGGCCAGCATATGGGACTGAGTAGTGGTACGGTTCCCAGAACAGGAGGTACGGCTCGGCGCATCCTTTGCCATCACTATAAAAAAATCAGGTTTCAACAGTGAAGATTTAAAGGACACACATTTCACATTTGTGTATTAGGGGTGCATGTTGTTAATTGCTTAGTGTCGTGATTCGTGTGGGGGGGCTGAAGTGCTGCAGCACGGTATTATGCATATAGGGGTCCATATATGAGCAAATTGCAGCAGTCAGTAGTTTTGCTGAAGAGGGAGACAAAAATGAATCTTCAATGTGATCAACGTGCTCAGCCAAGTCAAACCTGAACCTCGAGAAAGCCGGAAATAAACAAGCGAGTCGAGCTGCGGTGACCGTCCAGAGCTCCGCAAGGACAGCTGAAGTCCAATTTGATTGACAGTTGTCCCCACCCCCTAGGATACACCCACAATGCCTCAGGTCTGCAATAACCCTTCTTGAGCTCCGCTCCACTGCAAGAGTGTGACGACTATCGAGTAAACCAAGTGACATCAACGTGCAATCTAATTGGCTGAATCGCGATTTGTGGAAAGGAAATGTACGTGTTTTGCTGCTTTTGTTTTTTATGAAAAACGACTTTGTAATGAATTTTACAAATAAAACAAACTTTGCTGTAATTATATTTTTTTTAAACATTAGAACCAGGACCAGGCCATTAGGGGAAAAAAAAATATTAGAACGAGGATTTCATTAAAGTGGAATTAGTTCTAATAGCATCTGACATGTAGTCCTACGTCTTATAAATGTAAAGAGTCATACTGCTGTGCTCTTCTGAATGCAGAATAAAACAAGAGAGAAAACGACCAGCGAATTAAATGAGATCTCCTCCACATCCCGAGTCATTCCTGTATGGAATTTGAATGTTCTCCCCGTGTCGGTGTGGGCTTCCTCCCACAGTCCAAAGACAAGCAGGTTAGGTGGACTGGTGATGCTAAATTGTCCCTGTGTGTAATTGGTGTGTGTGTGTGTTTGCCCTGCCACGAACTGGCACCCTGTCCAGGATTGTTCCTGCCATGCACCCTAAGCTAGCTGGGATAGGCTTCAGATGTGACCCTGCCGAGGATGCAAATAAATGACTGACTAACTGATCTTGAAACTGGGCATTGGGGGTGGGTGTTGACAGAACCTGCAGCCAAAGTGGGTCTGCAGGACTGACTCTGGGAACCCCCAGCCCTAGTGTCTGTCTATAGCTATGACCTTGTCACACACGTGTGCTTGGGAGGCAACTGAAGCGCTCGTCGTCGTCTTCTTCTTCTTCTTCTTTCGGCTGCTCCCGTTAGGTGTTGCCACAGAGGATCATCTTCTTCCATATCTTCCTGTCCTTGTCATCTTGTTCTGTCACACCCATCACCTGCATGTCCTCTCTCACCACATCCATAAACCTCCTCTTAGGCCTTCCTCTTTTTCTCTTGCCTGGCAGCTCTATCCTTAGCATCCTTCACCCAATATACCCAGCATCTCTCCTCTGCACATGTCCAAACCAATGCAATCTCGCCTCTCTGACTTTGTCACCAAACCGTCCCACCTGAGCGGTCCCTCTAATGTCCTTATTTCTAATCCTATCCATCCTCGTCACACCCAGTGCAAATCGTAGCATCTTTAACTCTGCTACCTCTAGCTCAGAAGGCTCAAAAAGAGAAAATTCCATGCCAGACCAGGGGGTGGCAGAGTGCACTGATCCTTCCTCTTTTTCATCTGCAGACCAATCACAGGAAACTCTGCCTGGGCTTGATGAAGTCACTTCTGGTTCCCCAGGTTTTTGTGCTTGGGGGTGGAGTTGGGGGTTATGGAGGTGTTTGGGGTGCCAAAGATGACATCACTTCCAGTTCTGGACCTGATGACATCACTTCTGGTACCGGACCCAATGACATCACTTCATATTTTCCGGACAGAATGACGTCATTTCCCCAGCTTGACTTTAAGGCTGCCATGTTTGTCTGTCTGAACTGTCCCGTTTTGGACTGAAGTCGGTCAAGACCTTTTCAATTTGAACCAAACCATCATACTTGGCAGCCTATTTCAAGTAAACGGGCGGCTGCCCCCAAACTTTTTCCTCTGTTGCTTGAATTATTTCACAACCTCTAAAGCACAAGGCTACACTTTCCTGGAGGTATGCCCCCTAGTGGCTGTAGACAAGACTGCCTTTTGAAAGCCAGGAGTCCCCTAGGGGTTGTGGTTATGCTCGCTAGCGGCACCGGGGAGTGGTGATCTGCTGCTTGTAGGTTAGCACAGTGTCTCCCATACTCAGGTCCAGGGGACCCCCCATGTGGCCGCAAGTTTTTGTTCCAACCAACTTCAATGTTTTAATTGGACAAAGACCTAATGATAGAAGGTTCTAATTTACGAGCTTCCATGTTTTGGGTTTAATTTAGAAATTTCAAAACGAAGCGCGGCAAATTTTCATTGGAATTTAAAGAGCATGGAGACAGAGCTGGAGGTGGCAGAGTTAAAGATGCTAAGATCTGTGTTGGGTGTGACGAGGATGGACAGGATTAGAAATGAGGACATTAGAGGGCCAGCTCAGGTTGGACGGTTTGGTGACGAGATCAGAGAGGTGAGATTGTGTTGGTTTGGACATGTGCAGAGGAGAGATGCTGGGTATATTGGGAGAAGGGTGCTAAGGATAGAGCTGCCAGGGAAGAGGAGAAGAGGAAGGCCTAAGAGAAGGTCTATGGATGTGCTGAGTGATGGGAGTAACAGAACAAGATGCAGAGGACAGAAAGATATGGAAGAAGATGATCCTCTGTGGCAACCCCTAATGGGAGCAGCTGAAAGAAGAAGAAGACAGAAAGGAATTACCATACAGCCTAATGTCTGCTCACCTATCACTATGATGAGAACAATGTGGTCTCGGCTATCTGTGGTTTCATCAACTACAATGTATATTTTCTTGATGATTATCCGCTGTGCCAACCCCTAACAGGAACAGCCGAAAGAAGAAGACGACGACATGGGATTAATTGATTGGTTGTGAGATTTTTCTTCTTTTTTTATCATATTCCTGATTCTCATTCTGCTTTTCTAAAGTTTTGTTCTTTTTTAAACCAATGAGCACATGCTGATGTAATTTGCGGCCTTTCCGTATTCTGCGTTGTTTGCCCGAGCGTCTGCTCTGCTTGTTGTTGTCATTATCAGGATACAAATAAGGGAAACTCCACAAAAAAGGGCCAACTAATGGGAAACAACAAAACACAGAGAGAGAGAGAGTTAAGTATTTAAAGCCATGGCAAAAAGACTAAATGTTTCAAAAATCTTATATGCTACCCGTCAAAAGTTTTAGAACACCTCTGGCTTTTCCAATTTTTCTTTAAATATAATCCATTCAAAGGCAATGAATGACCTAATACGGTGAATAGGGAAGCACTAAATTTCAAGTTTAAAGTTTAAATTTCAAGTTTAGGTGAGCAAAACACTGAAAATAACGTCAATCTTTATATATAATACGCTAGAGTGGCTGTCCAGAATTTTAAACCACCTGTAGATCTCAAACCGTTTGAACTATTGGCCTGAAATTTAATAATAATAATAATAATAATGCTATTTATTTATTTGTAGGCGCCTTTCTAAACACTCAGGGACACCGTACAATAGATAAAACACAGATTATTAACAAAAGTAAAATACAAAAATTAACATCAGACAGAGCAATTGTCATCAAAGAGATAAAGCAGTCTTAAACAAATGAGTTTTAAATTTAGGTTGGAAAAGTGAAAATGATTCAATATGTCTAAGCTCAGGTGGTAGTGAGTTCCAGAACTGGGGAGCAGAGCAACTGAACGGTGGTAAGACGGACGAAGGGGACAGTCAAGTGGATGGAGGAAGAGGACCTGAGGGTACGGGAGGGAATGACAACATGGAGGAGGTCAGACGGATATGGAGGGGCGAGGCTGTGGAGAGCCGTAAAAGTTAAAAGAATTGAATTCGGAACTGAACTGGAAACCAATGAAGCTGCTGCAAGACGGGAGTGATATGGTGAGTAGAGGGGGCTCTAGTAATGATGTCGGTGGGCAGATGAATTCTGGACCAGCTAAAGCTTTCTCGCTTGATTTGCGAGAAAGACCAAGGAAAAGGGAATCACAATAATACAGACGATAGGTGACAAGGCTATGAACGAGGATAGCAGTGGTGTGGGTGAATACGGTTAACGTTACGCAAGTGGAAAATAGAAGACCAGGAGATGGTATTGATGTGGGACTGAAAGGATAAAGTACGGTCAAGGATGACACCCAGACTCTTAACCTGTGGGAGAAATTATCAATAAGTAAGGAAAAATGATCAGTTTTGGATAATGATGATTTTTTATCAATGAGGAGAATCCCAGTTTTGTCACTTGTTATTTAATTTAAGAAAATTTGAAGAAAACCAGGATTTGATTTCTGCCACGCAATCAATAAGTGAGGACGGTGGAATTGAAGGAGCGAGATAGAGCTGGGGGTCATCAGCATAACAGTGGAAGCTAATGTTAGATTTATGAAAAGGGGGGCCCAGGACGAAGCCCACCTGACGTAACAGCGGTGGGTTGGGATGTGAAAGTCTTAAGCTGAAGAAACTGAGTGCGGCCTGAGAGGTAGGAGCTGAGCCAGTCTAGTGGAGTGTGGGCCACGCCAATCGAAGAGAACTTATTGAGAAGAGTGGTGTGACAAATCGTGTCAAAGGCTGCACTCAGACCAAGGAGGATGAGAATAGGAATGAAACCAGAATCAGCTGCCATAAGGAGGTCATTAGTCATTTTTATAAGTGCCGTTTCTGTACTGTGGAGGGGACGAAAACCAGACTGGAACTGTTCATACAGATTATTTTGAGATAAATGAGAGTGAAGTTGAATGGCCACTATTTTTTTCGAGAATTTTGGAAATGAAGGGTAGATTAGAAATAGGACGAAAATTACTGAAAGTAGTCGGATCGGCACCAGGTTTATTCAGTATTGGGGTTATTGCAGAAGTTTTAAAAGATGAAGGAACAGCTCCAGTAGTGAGAGAAGAGTGAATTATAGCAGAGATAAGGGGAAGAGAGGGGAGGCGGGCTTTGACCAGAACTGTAGGGCGGGGGTCCAGTTGACAGGTGGATATTTTAGACTTACAGACGAGATCTGAGATTTCTGAGAAAGTAGGAAGCTGAAAAGAGGAAAATGAGTGAGTTGGTGGGTGAAATTCAAACGAAGTACTGGAGGAATCTGTATAGAGAGCCCGAGAAATCTCCTAGTTTTTTTCATTAAAAAAGGACATAAGGGAATTGCAAAATTCAGTTGAGTAAAGGTGAGAAGGTAAAGAATCTGGGGGTTGTGTGAGATTATTAAGTAGTGAAAACAAGGACTTGGTGATGCCTTCAATGGAAGAAATAATGAGAGTATAACAGTTAGATTTACACTACGTGATGTCTACTGTCCGCTTTCGTGGTGATGATTGACCTCCAAGGTTATTCCTCTTTTTACTTTTATTTTATTGTAGAATCAACTCTTGTCAGCTGGGCGGCCGTGTGGTGCATGTGTATGGGCGTCGTTCTCTTTCCCTACCACCTTCACCGTCACTTCCTCTACTTCTTCATATCTTAAATCGGGGTGCCCAAAGTGTCGATCGCAATCGACCGGTAGATCGCAAAGGCAGTGCAGGTAGATTGCGTTGCATTCAAAAAATTTATTTTTTAAAAGTTAGTCTATCATATATCCTCCCTATGGCATTTGCCACTTGACGTACAGGGCGGCCAGTCTGAGATCTCTTTTCTTCTAACATACTGGTCATCCTGCATGCACGATCAAACGCGCGAGCTACTGCAAAACTCTGGCTGTGATCTAGTTAGCCTTCCAATTTAGTATATATCGACTAAAGAAGGGATTTAAAAAGAAATTTGCTGGTTATGGGCTGGATGTGGAATTGGAAGAGGATTTTTTTCTCACAATGTCACAATCGAAGTGCGTTTGTCCGATCTGTGAATCTATCATTGCTATTCTAAAGAAGGAAAATGTGGAAAGGCACTTTGGAACTGTTCATAAAAACTACGAAACTGACTTCCTTCCGAAAAGCGATCTGAGAAAGAGAAAGGAGAGGAAACTAAAATCGCAGTTAATCAGACAGCCGTCATTTTTCACTCGGCTGCATTCAAAAGCTCCTTGACTGCATTATTCGGCTCTGCTTATTTATAAGAGTCAGCCTTTTCCCACATGACGATTATTAAATCCAAATACTGTAGTGACCATAAATGGATTGAATTGTTATTGTGCCATAAAGGTTATTCAGTTATGCAAGGTACGACAACATACATTTTCTGTATAAAGTATACTCAGTGTGTGTGTGTGTATATATATATATATATATATATATATATATATATATATATATATATATATATATATATATATAGCCAGCGCAGCGTACATACGCGCATAATCAGGCCGTTTTTTTTAATGATTTTTAAGCACAGGGAGAAAATTAACATTTGAAAAATCGGTAATGTAATAAATCAGCAAGAAAAGCAACATTGTAACAATGCACGGAACGCACCAACATACAATCCGTCTGTGACTGAAATCTGGCGGACCGCCATCGCGCCCTGCCTGCTCATGTGCCCACCTCCAACTCGTCACTCGAGTCGTTGTCATCTTTGTACAGTCCACATGCACCTGTGACTCACGTAGACTTTTCATTGCTCTGTGCGGTTTTGGCTGCTTTTCTATATACAATCCACCAAGACAACCGACCATGGTAGTAGCGCGAATTGCTGTATGTAGCGTGTAAAACAGTTTGCTATGGTGCACGCGGTCGTGCGTCGTAACTGAAAACTCGTTTTTTTTAAAGACTGCTTACTTCATTGTGTATTAACCTCAGTTGTAAAGGAATGTTTTAAGGATCCCATGGGATACCCCTCGCAAACCGTCTTACACGCTGCATATGGCGATTCACCTCCGCGAGAAACATGCCTCTATGAACAGTCAGCGTGGGTCGGAGGTGCATGTGGCCTCTACGACAGACGAATATAAATGACGCCGTTTTTTCTGTTTCGTTGCGTCTGAGTTGGTGGGCGTGTCTCTGCGAGTTGTCGTCGTATCCAATGGTCTTGGAATTCGTGGGCGTGGGTCCTTCCTGCGTGCACCATAGGTGTCTTCCTTGTCGGAGGCTTAGTGGTTCCACGCCCCTTCTGGCGTGCTTTCCATGGGTGTCTTGCCTTAGTGAATTTTATATATAGATTATATATATATCGATCTAGGTGTGGCAGAAAAGTAATGAGACTGGCAACACTGCAAGCGATCTGGCAATGCTGTGCTGTTGTCCTTAAATGAGCACGTGTATCAGTACCCTCCCATAGCTCAGTGCGAGTTTCAACTCCTTCCTTCAACTACGTGATTTTTGTGACTGCTATTAGCGAAGCTGTGTTTTTGGTTGTGCGTCACTCAAAATGGAACAGCGGAATTTGGAGCAACGCGTTGTGCCATTAAATTTTGTGTTAAGCTTGGAGAATCGGCAAGTGTGACGTTTGAAAAGTTAAAACAGGCCTATGGGGAACATTCTTTATCCCAAGCTCAAGTTTTTCGCTGGCACAAATCATTTTTGGAAGGCAGAAAACACGTTGAAGATGAACACCGTTCAGGGAGGCCTTCAACTTCGAAAACCAATGAAAACATCGAACGTGTGAACACTCTTGTGAGATCAGACCGTCGTTTCACATTAAGAATGTTGAGCGAACAATTAAATTTGAACAGAGTTACCGTTCATCCAATTTTGACTGAACATTTGCACATGCGAAAGGTCTGTGCCAAAATGGTGCCGAAAAACCTCACAATTGAGCAGAAGGACAATCGAAAAAAACAAGTGTCTTGATCTTCTTGACAGAATCGCTAATGATCAAGATTTCTTTAGTCGTGTGATCACAGGTGATGAATCATGGATTTATGAATATGATCCTGAGACCAAGAGGCAAAGTCAGGAGTGGCACACTGCAAACTCTCCTCGCCCAAAGAAAGCTCGAATTAGTAAATCGAAGATCAAATCAATGCTGATTTTTTTTTTTTTGACAAAAGGGGAATCATCCACAAAGAATGTGTTCCTCCAGGACAAACTGTCAACCGAGTTTTTTATAAAGACGTCCTTGAAAGGCTCAGAAAAAGGGTCATTCGCGTGAGACCAGACATTGCAGACAAATGGATGCTCCATCATGACAACGCCCCATGTCACACTGCCCTCTCCATAACAGAATTTTTGACCTCAAAATGCATTCCTGTGGTTCCCCAGCCCCCTTATTCACCTGACCTCAGTCCGTGTGACTTTTTCCTTTTTCCTAAACTGAAAAATGTCCTCAAAGGACGTCATTTTGGGACTTTAGAAAACATCCAAAAGAGTGTAACGGACATGCTGAAGACCATACCGGTTGAAGACTTCCAGCGCTGCTACCAACAGTGGGAACAACGTCTCCATCGGTGTGTAGCTGCCCAAGGGAACTGCTTTGAAGGGGATAACATTGATGTTTGAAAAAAAGAAAACTTTGGTAAATAAAAAGTCAGTCTCATTACTTTTCTGCCACACCTATGTATATATAATCATTTTTAATGTAGGTAGATCATTTTGACCTGGTCATTTTAAAAGTAGCTCGCAAGCCTAAAAAAGTGTGGGCACCCCTGTCTTAATTCATTCTTGAGGCAGACTGAAGACTTAAGTGAAAAATGAAAGAAAACGTACTAAGTAATTGCAACACAAACACTGACTTAATCAGTTTTAACACAAAAAGATGCCGACGAAAGAAGAGAAGAAGCAGGCCGCTAGGGTGGAGAAAAGAAGAGCTGATCAGGAAGCGGCAAGCGCATCAACCTCTGAGCAAACGAATGGTAAACGTACAGAAAAAGGGGAGGAAAACTAGAAATGCTCAAGTCAAGTGGATTCACTGCACGCGCCGTTACCAGTTTCAGAGTATTAGAAATGGGCCTTCTTCAGGGAACAAGTAATAGTTTAAAACCTACAGATCTTCTGCAGCAATTCATGTAAACGAAGCCTTGCAAGTTGAAGCAAACAATTTGCACAGGTGTGATTACTTCAAAACCCTCCGTGTGTCTTAAAGCAGAGCGGGAACACATTGTATTACAACACCCTCCAAAGTGCTACTCAGACAATAGTCCAGTGACAACGGTAAGAAAATGGCAACTAACAAATGAAATGAGACAAAGCAGTATTATCCTTACAAGTGTAGGCCTTTGACTGAGAGAAATTTCAAAAAGAAATCAAAGCGACAGTGAGTCCAGTGGTGTCCAACACAATCCAAAGGCAACCCAGAAGCTGGAAGACAGTGATAGGAAGAGAGCTAAAGTCACCAGCCAATCAGAAGACAAGTTTCTGAGGGTCACCAGCTGGCACCTCACAGCACAACAGTGCAGGTCGACAAAAGCACCGTAAAGAGGAGACTTTGTGCTGCAGGTCCGACAGGCCGAGTGGCAGGACCTGATAGGCGGATCCCATTGGGGACGACCTTAGCAAGTTCCTTGGAGTGACAGCATGCATGTCAAAATGAAGGGAGTTATTTGGTGGTAGTTTTGGAGTCTGGTAGAGCAATAGGATGACGCTCTATGCTCTTAAAGATTTATTGAGTGTGCAGCACGGCATTTAGCTGTTAATCGTGCTGCACACGTCTGGAAAGATTTTTACGGTGACAACTGATGTTAAGGGAGGAATTTCCAACTTTTCTTGCCAACTAAAATTCACGTTTGTGTGTAAGGTGAGAATAAAAACCTGTTGATATTGAACGAAATGAGAATTGCACTTGTCACATGATTGACGTCACGTCTGTTTTCCGTGCACGGGTACATTTAGTGATCACACTGTTCCCGAATGCACCTCTTTCAAGCGGGCCAGGACACGGTGCGGTTGGCCCGGCACTGATCGATCGCACGACTTTGCAGGATTAAATGTGGACGAACGGCCCAGTGCGAGTAACACCCTCAGACGAATCTCCAGCAGACCTCTTAAAGCTAACGGCTCCCTCTCGACTTGTACACAACGTCCCTTTCCTAATTCGAGTTCCTCCTTAGCAGACGTCACGTTAGACTCCCATCTCTCGGGGCGGGGCGGTCGTATTGGGTGAAAATGTCTTGACAGTCGGCGTCCTCGAGCCTGCAGATGTTGTCATGATAAAAGGGAGTGCAGCAGGAACCTCCAAAAACCATTCGAAGAAAGGAATAAAAACATAAATAAAATTAAAAAAAAAAAGCAAACGTCTCCAGGCCAGCCTGCTCTTTTCGGGTTCATTCACAAGACGCATCCTCTCCCGGGCACGAGTGTCGAGAAACGCAGTTTCAGACAGGAAACGGAGCGGCGTCTGTAGCTCGACAGCGTGCAAATCAAAAGGTGCTCGACCTCAAAACGTGTGAAATCGGAGCCTCTGCAATCTCGCATTTGCTTCTGAAACCACAAAGCTGTGCAAGTGCATTGTTGTTTACGATTCTGACTGAGCCCCTCAGGAGCCGCCAAAAAAACACTATAAAGCGGAGAACAATCCGAGGGCCCAGAAATCATTTCCGGCTCGGCGCAACAATCCATGGAAACAACTTCAAAAAAAACACACACACACACTCGGAGAGTCTGTCACCCTCATTACGTGCTCACTTTTTACACACTGAACAAGCAGGACCAAGTGATGGCGGCCAGCTGGCTTACATAAATCTGCCTTCGTATCAGCAGCAGGAGACATAAGGCCACTGGGCGACAAGTGCCTCTTCTACACAAAGTGAGCAAGCACAATGAAGTTGGCGCTCGGCAGAGGCACATTTCGGGGGAAATGAATTGTTACCATTTCATTTGCTTGCTCAGAGAGTAACTGTTACAATCGCCTAATAATTAGCCGACATTAGGCCTATTCAGAAAACGAAACGTTGCCAATATAGCGTGTTGTAATGCCAGGCTCGTCCCAAGACAGCCCACAAGCCT
Organism: Polypterus senegalus; assembly: GCF_016835505.1. Lineage (NCBI taxonomy): Eukaryota > Metazoa > Chordata > Cladistia > Polypteriformes > Polypteridae > Polypterus > Polypterus senegalus. The sequence goes on from NC_053154.1 coordinate 334,811,126, forward strand.
TCTGTTACAAAACATCCTATGAAGCAGGAGGAAAAGCAAAGTCCAACGTAATAACGACAAAATGTGCAACGCTTACACAACAGAAGCAAAGGAAGCCTTTCCAGTTATGCAAAACAAAAAAAAAAAAAGTCACATTTGCCAGATGAGATTTGTTTTCGGGCAGCACGGTGGCACAGTGGGTAGCGCTGTAGCCTCGCAGTTAGGGGACCCGGGTTCGCTCCTGCGTGGAGTTTGCATGTTCTCCCCGTGTCTGCGTGGGTTTCCTCCCACAGTCCAAAGACATGCAGGTCAGGTGCATTGGCGATCCTAAATCGTCCCTAGTGTGTGCCTGGTGTGGGCTGGCGTCCTGCCTGGGGTTTGTTTCCGGTTTCCTTGCGCCCTGTGTTGGCTGGGATTGGCCCCCGTGCCCCTGTGTTAGGATATAGCAGGTTGAACGATGAATAAGAATTACAGGGGGTCCTCAGGTTACAACGTCTAGACCTAACGACGTTTCGAGCTTACAAAGCTCACTCCCATAAAAAAATTGAGATGCGAGTGTTTCGGCTTATGCCGTCAGCGCCGTACTTACAGACTATGTGGGCGAACTCGTTTGGGTGCGTTCGGAGGAAGTGTTCCATTTGGGTTGCTTTGTTGGGCGACGTTTTGGCCCTGATCATGGCTCCTGAACAAAAGTCTTCAGATGGTAGTGCTTTGAAGAAGAGGAAAGCCATCACGTTGGAAGTGAAATTAGACATTGTAGAGATCAGAAGGAATAAAGGTTAGGAATTTTGTTTTTTTTATCACTCATTTCTTCTGTTACAGTACGGTATATTTATGTCCCTTTCCTTTTTCTGTGGTTTAGTTGTGTTTTTATGTTCTAGATTAGGATTTTGCAAATGTGTTAGGATAGGTAAGTGACTTAGGCCAGGGTGTGTTTCGACTTACACCAAAATTCGGGTTACATCACTGTTGTAGGAACGGAACTGTGTCGTAACCCGAGGACCCCCTGTATTATTATAATAACAACTCTTTGCATTTAAATAGTTCTTTTCTCTGCAATCAAAACACTTTATAAACACTTTTTTTACACTCATCTTTACAGGGGTGCCAAAAACTGTGTCCCCAGGTTATGGACATCTGACCTACGACTTACGAATGGGGCCGCAGCTGCGACGCACGCACCTCAGTAACTGCCGCTCTGCCATCTTCAGCCTGGAGACGCTGCAAGCGGTGGCTGGATGGAGGCGATTTCGCTGATAGCGCAGTGTAGTGTCCCTCGGGCGGCTCCCGGCGGCAAAAGGTGACCCGTGGTCCATAGTCACTGGGGCCACAGCTATCGCTCATGTGCAGGACAGAGGCTTGAAGGGACGGTTTGCTGCCCGCCCACTACGCCGCTGACTGGATGCAGGCTGGATGGAGCGGAGGAGGGCGTTTCACTGCCCGCCCGCCACACACGGCTGCCCTATTCATTCTCGGTGGGCGGCTGGCGATGCTGCAAGCGGTGACCCAGTTGTGGCTGAACGGGGCGACGGGGGGTAGCATTGTAAGGTGGCTGCCTGTTGAATGGGGGCGGTGGTGGGCGATTTACTTTCCCGCCTTTGGCCGCACCGTGTTCCTTCTCAGTGGATGGACGCTGCAGGCAGCATGCTGTAGTGGAGGCGACTGTGTGGTGGGCAAATGGTGAACCGCCCCTCGCTGCCCCTATTCATTCTCAATAGCAAGCCTGCTTGTACTGTTACGCACATAGCAGGAAGTTGTCTCTTGTCAGTACTTCAGACGTGTTGACGACGGGTGCCTTCCTGCTGTGATCGCGTGTACAGTGCTGTGCAGAAGAGCTCACCTTAACCTTTTGTCTTCACCCTACAACAATGTCTCTGAAACACAAATCTGATGCAAGTGCTGGTGATACAGTAAAGAAGAGGAAAACCATCACCATTGAAAATAAAGTAAAAATAATAATGAAGGTCAGAGAGGTGAAACGCCATCATTCATTGGTGGAGCACTTGGTTACAGTCGGTCAACAATAGCATTTATTAAAATAATGGACCTGTTCCGACGTACATACAAATTAAGAGAGAATCTGCTTCCTCAATTTAAAATTCTAAAATGTTATTGATTTGGTCCTACCAGGTTCTGAAAAAGTTCCGCACAGATCCTCTAAGTGCGAATTAGATTTTTCCAATTTCAAATCTCTCTATTATAAAAAGAAATCCTGGAATGCAAAAAGCAAGGCGACGATACGTGATCTTCTCGGAAGTTCCCGAAAGACATTTAAAAGACCCGCAAGACAAAAGAGACTTACTTGCCACGGAACGTCTCGCGGGGACCGTAAACATGAGACTTGGTGCCAAGAGACTGTGCCAGGGCCGTCTCACGGGGACGTGGAACACGAGATTCATGCAAGACACGCCCTTCTTACAACAGATATCATATAAGAGCACATCCATCCAAAAACAGTCCGTCGTGTAAAAGCACGAGGTGCACACGCATCCTGTGCTCTCAACACATATAAAGTGTATCGGGACAATACGGAGAATAGACACCCAAAGGCGTTGGAGAGAAAAAAAAGGCAGATAAGAGATTATGAAAGCAGTGGAATTCGAAAGGCTCAAACAAACGATGGCGCGATACACGTGCACAGAAAGGTGAAGAATATGAAACCAGTAAAGTTAGAAAGTATTGCAGCGTTCCAGCCAGGTTGCGGCCTTTTTGGTTTTAAGTGACTGTTCAGTCCGATTGAGGGAGGGCGGAGTACAACACAGAAGACTGACAGCAGGGGATTGATTGATACGGTGGGAGGGGGTGAGCAGACCCGGGGGATGAGGGGTTGGAGAAGGTGCTAGAAAGTTGTGTTTGGGGTTACGAAGTCAGCGATTGTTCAAGTAAAACTTTTGTGACACTTTATCATGTCAGTCGTTACAGTATCAAAGAAAAGATAGAAAAGATCGCATTACTGCAAAATAAAAGGTGATTAATCATCAGAAACAGGTGTGATTGAAAAAAGAGCAGGACAAATCGAGGTCAGAAATAAAAGGCAAAGAGTGGAGTCTTTTCGCATTTGCATCATTCAATGCACCAAACGTGGATTTACACGATAATAGACCACACGCTAGGAGAATCTGTGGTCCCGCAACAGTTAAAGTAACGACAAGTTGAATTTCAAAGAAAACACAATTCGGTCAGGTGTGTATTGACGATCACGGAGAAGCGATGCAAATTTTAACAGGCGACAAGAAAGGTAATGTATATATTCGGCGAATAACATTACACACCAAAGGAGATCGTGATATGCCATTCGTATTTAAATGTTTACAGTTTACCGTGAGAATAGCGTTTGCTATGACAATCAATAAATCACAGGGACAAACATTAGAAAAAGTCTGATTATTTATTAAAGAAACAGAAACAACATTCACTCACGGGCGGTTATACGTTGCGGTGTCAGAATGCGTCTCCAAAAAATATTGTTTTTAATGAAGCTTTAAAGTAAAAGTGCAAATAACGAAATTGAAACAATTCCAAAGGAAAAAAAAATTAAAATTGTATATCCGATTAACCAAACACAGGGGTTGGCGAGCGAAGCGAGCAGGGGGCGAAGCCCCCTAGTAGTATATAATTAAATCAGTTAGCCACTGACAAATTCAACTGAAGAACAAGCCTACAGTCCCTATCTCGTACGTAACCCGGGGACTGCCTGTATTACAGAATGCCGTTTTGAAATTTAAAGACAGCACATGTTAACTGCATAAACTTGGGTTGTCGAAAGTATCAAAATATCGATAAGGATGAAGTGGTCACATTTTTAAAACTGTTTCAGTGCTGGTTTTGATTCTACAGCCTACAGGCGCTACATAAAAAAAAAATGTATTATTATTATTATTATTACTAGATTACAAATGCACTTTAGGGTTAGGGGTTAGGGTTGAATGACAAACTGGGCAGTCAGAGTGGCGCCTGCAAATACTGTGGCCTTGTGCCAAGTGGGGATGAAAAACCACAAAATACACGCAAGCTTGTTTGTGAAATTCAGTACCACACAATAGCAACTAAAGGGCAAACGCAACCAATTTAGCCAAAGCACTTGAAGAACCGACACGCCAGTGTGAGAAGTGGTCCGTGGTATTGCGCTGCTTTTAAATAGGTAATCATGTCCTGGGAAGTGTGGAGGTGTGTGTGTGAGCGCACTTCACTCCGGGGTTGACTGGGGTGCTCTGCTGATCGCTCATACAAGCGTGAAGGTGAGTGTCAGTCAGGGGCCTCATTCACACCATTCAGGCCAGACAAAAGAAAGAAGATGGGGAATGAAAAGAAAGATGCGGAGAATAAAAATGGGAGAACAAAGGCACCAATCACAGTCCTGAAGGAAGGAGGCCGGCAGCCCTGAGGAGAGGAGCGTAGGGTCAACGCTCTGCTGAAGTGATGCCCGCTCTCATTTAAAGGCTGAAATGTGGACGCAAGAACAGGAGATGTGAGGTTCGGCGTGACGCCCTGCTGGGAGCCCATGTGACAACGGTGACCCGAATCTTTGAGAAAAGGTTGGCTGTGCCTTCACAAACCCCGGCGTCTCTTTTCTAAAACCGACGTATGGGATCCTGCAGACACAGGAGACGTCAGTGTTAGAAAGGAGAGACCGGGGCTTGTGTAGGTTTTATGGAGCAGATTATTTCCCTGTGATTTTAAAGGGTTTTTATTTAGGGGTTATTTTAACCTCTGGGGCGGAATGGTGGCTCTGAGGCTAGGGAAGTGCACTGGTAATCGGAAGGCTGCCGGTTCAAATCCTGTAAACGCCAAAACTCTACTCCGTTGGGCCCTTGAGCAAGGCCCTTAAACCTAATTGCTCCATCCTGGGTATGACGTTAATCTGCATCCAGCCCTGCATGTAGAACCTGCAGGGAAAAACCTGGGGGTTTGTGGCAGAATTTGAACTCCAGCCACCATTATTCCATCTGAAATGGTGTGTTGCTGAGGTGTCACCCATCGCATGGCTGCACTTGGGTCCTAATCTGGGATCCTGAGTTGGTTTGTCATGTGGTGGGTGCGGCAATGCGTTGTATCAGCGCCTGCTCCTAACCTCACTCGCTCTCTCTCTCTCTTTAACCTCCACATGGACGCTGGGTTCCTGTATGGATTTATTATTATGAACAATGCACCACACTACTGGACACTTGACTTTGACTGATTTAAATAAAAGCGCTTGTCACCTTTTGCAGCTTGCTATATGTTTGCATCTTCATTTGCTCAGCTCTTCTCAGTCCATGACTATCAACGGTTACGGGTCAAATCGACAAGAGAGAGTGGAGCCGACCAGGACCACCACAGCCAGTCAATACCAGGAATTCCAAGAGTCAGGGGGCTCTCATTTCAAAAATGCAGAAACATTAATTAGCACAAGCCGGTAAACTGTTGTGTTTGAAGTAGGGTTGTGACGCTTGTTTTTATCTACAGGTTCAAAGTGAAACGTTTATCAGCTTAAGATTGGGGGTCTGCAATTATTTTTACATGTGGACCTGTTTTACTCTGCGCTGTTTATTCAGTGGGCGACACTCCTTGACTGTAGGGCTCCATTGTTCCCTCGATTTTCAAACCTTCACCGTGCTGTGTGGAGCCGTAGCACATTCTTTTCTTTTATTACATGCAATTTTTAAATTATATTTCATCACAATTGCTCTATGATGAAAGGCACTATAATTTTTGTTCCCAACTGCATCAACAGTGACGCAGTTCCTCAGAGTGCTCGTATCCTCAGCGCTTTACAGTAGAAGCTGAACTGTGGGATGGTGACTAAGGCCGGGTTTATACTTCACGTGACGCGACGCATGCTCCAGCGGACGCTACTGCTACACAAGCCTTGTACTGTTTATACTTGCGCGCGTACTTTACGTAAATCTGGAGGAATCCACCAGGTGGCAGTGCGAGATATCCCCACGGTGAGAACAGGTTCGGCTTCGCTGTGTTGTGAATTGCCTGGAACAGCCATTGAATTCCGATGACACCTTACCGCGATATCTCTGAAAAGGATGTTTAATGATTAAATCCATCAATTCAAGAATGGGGACGTCAGATCATCGCAAGGTGAATACAAGCGCTCACATACACTGGCGTCATTTTAGTGTCACCGTAGTAACTTGTTGAAGTTTCCCCCACAACCTGTGAACGACCTGTGTGACCCAACACCAATGCATACGGACATTATAGAAATGTCGAGTGTGTTCTATTCAGTGCCTCGGTATAGTATTCACTTTGGAAAGGCAATGCATTTAATCACAATGTCACAGGTTCAATGACAGTGAAATAGCCGATGTAATAAACTCAATTTTTTGAGGTCTTCACATGTGAGAATATGGATAACCTCAGAGTAGTAACAGGGACTACTAAGTAGGTACTGAGGGATTTGGAAATTGAAAAGAGAGAAGAGCTGCTCAGACTAAATAGGCTGAAATGAAACAAATCACCAGGACCACAGAACATTTATCCTCAGATGCTTAAGGAGGTTAGCGAGTACAGATATAAACCCTTGACACACATGTTTAGGAAGTCACTGCGCACTGGAGAGATTCTGAAGGACTGAAAAATATCATCCTGTTGTATAAAAAGGGTGACAGGGCAGATTCAAGCAACTATAGGCCAGTAAGCTTAACGTACAGAGAAAGAGGATGAAAAGTAAAAGTCAAGTGGATTCACTGCACGTTATCGTTACAGCAGCACGCCGTTACTGGGATGGATAGATAGATAGATAGATAGATAGATAGATAGATAGATAGATAGATAGATAGATAGATATGAAAGGCACTATATAATAGATAGATAGATAGATAGAGATAGAAGGCACTATATAATAGATAGATAGATAGAGATAGATAGATAGATAGATAGATAGAAGGCACTATATAATAGATAGATAGATAGAGATAGAAGGCACTATATAATAAACAGATAGATAGATAGATAGATAGATAGATAGATAGATAGATAGATAGATAGATAGAAGGCACTATATAATAGATAGATAGATAGAGATAGAAGGCACTATATATATATAAATAGATAGATAGATAGAGATAGAAGGCACTATATAATAAACAGATAGATAGATAGATAGATAGATAGATAGATAGATAGATAGCACTATATGATAAATAGATAGATAGATAGATAGAAGGCACTATATAATAGATAGAGATAGAAGGCACTATATAATAAACAGATAGATAGATAGATCTGAAAGGCACTATATAATAGATAGATAGATAGATAGAACTATTAAATAAATAGATAGAACTATATAATAAACAGATAGACAGATAGATAGATCTGAAAGGCACTATATAATAGATAGATAGTTTTTTGTTAACTAACAAGTAATTTGCGGCCTTTCCGTATTCTGCGTTGTTTGCCCGCCGTCTGCTCTGCTTGTTGTTGTCATTATCAGGATACAAATAAGGGAAACTCCACAAAAAAGGGCAAACTAATAGGAAACCACAAAACACACAGAGAGAGAGAGAGAGTTAAATATTTAAAGCCATGGCAAAAAGACTAAATGTTTCAAAAATCTTATATGCTACCGGTCAAAAGTTTTAGAACACCTCTGGCTCAGATTGAAGACTTAAGTGCCAGCTTAAGTGAAAAATTAAAGAAAATGTACTAAGTAATTGCAACATCAACACTGACTTAAATCGGTTTTAATGTGAAAAGATGGCAATGAAAGAAGAGAAGACGCGGGCTGGTAGGGTGGAGAAAAGGAAGCAGCAAGCGCATCAACCTCTGAGAAAATGAAAACACAGGGCATTGTAAAAGTTTTAAATAAATTATCACGCCCGAAAGCGTGCAGGCTCAGAAACGGGCGCATGTTTGCGCTAAAGATGGCACCACTTTGGGAAAGGTTGGTTTGGGAGAGGCTGGCTGATCGCGTGTGCACGTGCGATTCTGATTGTCAGTCAGGGGCCTCATTCATATCCCGGAGTGAAAGGGTATGACAGGGGAGGACAGGGGGCAGGACAGTAGAGAGATGAGGAAACGAAACAGAGAGAGACACAAAGGTTAAAGGATGAAGAGAACGGCAGGAGCGAGACAAGGAAGAGAAGCAATGGGAGATGGGAATGTCAGCCCTGGGGATGGAGTGTATGGCTGGCACAACTCCTGCTGAGCAGCCAGGGAGCAGGAGCAACCAAGAATACTCCTAGTGGACTACAACCCTAAACACCGACTTAATCAGTTTTAATATAAAAAGATGCAGAAGGAAGAAGAGAAGACGCACACCGCTAGGGTGTAGTAAAGAAGAGTTGCTCAAGAAGCAGCAAACGCATCAGCCTCTGAGCAAACGAATGATAAACGTACAGAGAAAGAGCAGGAAAACTAGGAGTCAAGTCAAGTGGATTCACTGCACGTTATCGTGCAGGGCGCCGTTACTGGTATTATAGATTAGTAAACTTTCAACAAAACGTGCAGTTTAAAAGTCACAACGGCTTTCTCAGCATTTCTGGAGCTTAGTAGAGGCAGAGAACTCAAAGAATCTTCACCAAGCAGCTCTGAAAATGTCTGCTTTGTTTGGGTCTCCATACCTCTGAGTGTCTGACACGACTGTCATGAAATCAAAGTTCAGAACAAGACTGGCAGACGGACATTTAAATGACTCCATAGCAGTAAACCTCAGTGGCTCCGCTCCACCACACACCTCAGTGCCAGTCATCTGACTAACTAAACAACTCATCACACGTGTGACTGGACCTGTGAACAAAGTGACACAGTGACATGTGACAAAATGACAAATGAAGAAGTCTGTTGTGGTGGATGGCCGGGACGCCCCTTCGATACTTGGTCTGAGGGAACAGCCATGGGCAACACACTACTTCCCCCGGAACGCTTAATGGCAAACCCTCGCCCAACCCCCCGTCCCCTCACCCCCAAACCCCACTACCCCAACACCAATTCGGGACCACAGGCATGGGGCTTCGGAGCTCAGCCTTGCTGAACTAAACTGAACCTGCGGCACTAAGGATCGGCGCTGGTATCCTGAAGGTTGCCAGTTCGAATCCCCGTCACTGCCAAAAAGAGATCCTACTCTGCTGGGCCCCTGAGCAAGACCCTCAACCTGTAATTGCTCCAGGGGTGTTGTACAATGGCTGACCCTGCACTCTGACCCCAAGGGGTTTGTGAAAACTAACAAATTCCTAATGCAAGAAAATTGTATATATGGCGAAATAAAGAACAACAAAAAGGAGCCAGCAGCCACCACTCCGGGAGCCAGAGTCGGGAGAGGAGGACAGCACTTGCCGGGAGGTGTGGTGGTGAAGAGAGTAGTGTGCCTTCTGTTTGGGTTTGTGCTTCTGGGACTGTGCTGTGGCTGAGGGGCACCAGCTGAAGAAAAATAAATATTTGTTTTATTTTTATGCGTGCCTCCCAGTCTCTTTGTGCCGGGTCCCTATATAGCGCCTTGTCACACTGTGCATTTGGAATTGCACTTTTGTTTTGACAGCATTCATGATTTAATTCAATAGTGTGAATGCATACAGACATACAAAATGCACTTGCAAGTGAACTCAATATTTTTTTGTGTTTTAATGCAAAATGGGGCGGCACAGTGGCTCAGCGGGTTCGCTTCCCGGGTCCTCCCAGCATGGAGTTTGCATGTTCTCCCCGTGTCTGCGTGGGTTTCCTCCCACAGTCCAGAGACATGCAGGTTAGGTGCATTGACGACCTTAAAATGTCCTTAGTGTGTGCATGTGTGCCCCCTGTGGTGAGCTGGCGCCCTGCCTGGGATTTGTTTCCTGCCTTGCGCCCTGTGTTGGCAGGGATTGGCTCCAGCAGACCCCCGTGACCCTGTAGTTAGGATATAGTGGGTTGGATAATGGAAGGATAATGCAAACTGTGACTTGTGGACACCAACATTTTGTAAATGTTCAGGCAAAACAAGCTTATTCAGTTTGTTTGGGTTGAAATAAGCGATGAGAATAAACGTTAGAAAACATGAGGAGCTCTCGGCCATTTTCAGTTTGTAAAAGTAGCTCACAGGGGGGGAAAATAGGTTGGAGACCCCTGCTCTATACAAAATAAAGACTCTCCACAAAGCCCAAGTTTACTTAAAATATAAAAAAAAAAAAAACAGGGTGTACTCCATGATGGCCGCACCAGAAAAGGTCGTCGTCTCCCAAATTCAAATGTTATTCAGTCGGCAAAATTTTAACGACACGTCAGCCGGGGCAAACCATTGACACCTCGCTTAAAACAGACACGGACCTGTAAATTGTTGCGTTTGTCTTATGAAACGTTGATACGTTTTTGTAAATGTTGTAATTTATATATGCTCACAGTTCCTGTAAATATTTAAATAACGTCAAGGGAATATGCAGCTGGGTCTGCATCGTTTCACTTTTTGAAGTACCTGTCCTGCGCAAGGCCACCGGGAGTTTAATGACCATAAGAAAACACGGGCACTTCAGAGTTCAAGGCGAGCATGGGGTCTGATCGAAACTGGTGAAACTGGGCTACGAAGCCAACTACGGGGCCCGAGGGCTGAAGAGTTTAGACTGCAAACTACAAAAGCTGCTGGTTCAGTCCTCATCTCTGACCGGAAGCAAATCACTTCACCTTCCTGTGTTCATACGGCGCTGCACAGAGGACACCACCACTGCTCCATCCGTACTGGCAGTACTTTAAGATGGCGTCCTCCGTGAAAAAGGAGCCACCAAAACAAAAAAATCTCAGACTCCTTGGTTCAACTCCATATTCTATGTGGCGCTGCGCGACCCTCAGCATGCCACTGCATCTCACAACAAAGCAACGCTGCAGCAACTGGGAAGTGTGGGTGAGCCGTGTTTATTGTACAAAAGCACGACAGAACACTTTCAGACCACAGGGTCGGTTCCCACTTAAGTTATTTATGTTGCCCCGGAGTGCTTAATACAGGAAGAAGTGCATGGGGGCCTGTGACGAGTGATGAGAAAAAAAGTTTCACAATAGAAAGGCATCGTATAAAACAGCTAAGACCACAAGTCTAATTCAGACCTCTAAGTGACAGACATGACCCCAGAGTGGTTAATATGGGAGAAATTGCATGGCGGCAGTTGAAGAGCCATGAGATAATGTTCACAACAGAAAGGCACTATATATTAAACAGTAACACAATGTGTTCGGTTCAAACCTCCAAATTACTGATATGACACCACAAAGTGGTTAATAGGAAAAGGCCTGCAGAGGGGCAGGCAAAGAGTGATGGGTCACAGCAAGAAAGGCACTATATAACACAGTTAAGATCATGGGGGTCCGGTTCCCTCCTCTAAGTTATATGTATGATCCCAGAGTGGTTATAGAGAGAATGACTGCATGGGAACAGTCGAAGAGCCATGAGATAATGTTCATAACAGAAAGGTGCTATATTAGATAGATAGATAGATAGAGTTTCCTCCCACAATCCAAAGACATGCAGGTTAGGTGGATTGGCGATTCTAAATTGGCCCTAGTGTGTGCTGGGTGTGTTTGTGTGTGTCCTGCGGTGGGTTGGCACCCTGCCCAGGATTGGTTCCTGCCTTGTGCCCTGTGTTGGCTGGGATTGGCTCCAGCAGACCCCCGTGACCCTGTATTCGGATTCAGCGGGTTAGACAATGGATGGATGGATGGATGGATGGATGGATGGATGGATGGATGGATGGATGGATGGATGGATGGATGGATGGATGGATAGATAGATAGATAGATAGATAGATAGATAGATAGATAGATAGATAGACAGATAGATAGATAGATAGAACAATATTAAATATCAGAGTGATAACAATGCAGGTATAATAGACAATAACTTTGTATAATGTTAACGTTTACCCCCCCGAGTCACATAGTGTGGGGTCTCCTCAGTCTGTCAGTGGAGCAGGATGGTGACAGCAGTCTGTCGCTGAAGCTGCTCCTCTGTCTGGAGATGATCCTGTTCAGTGGATTCTCCATGATTGACAGGAGTCTGCTCAGTGCCCGTCGCTCTGCCACGGATGTCAAACTGTCCAGCTCTATGCCTACAATAGAGCCTGCCTTCCTCACCAGTTTGTCCGTCTTCTTTATGCTGCCTGCCCAGCACACCACCGCGTAGAAGAGGGCGCTCGCCACAACCGTCTGATAGAACATCTGCAGCATCTTATTACAGATAAGTCTTCTAATGAAGTATAGTCGGCTCTGTCCTCTCTTGCACAGACCATCAGTGTTGGCAGTCCAGTCCAATTTATCATCCAGCTGCACTCCCAGGTATTTATTGGTCTGTACCCTCTGCACAGTCACCTCTGATGATCACGGGGTCCATGAGGGGTCTGGTCCTCCTAAAATCCACCACCAGCTCCTTGGTTTTTCTGGTGTTCAGGTGTAAGTGGATTGAGTCGCACCATTTAACACAAAGTCCTTGATTAGGTTCCTATACTCCTCCTCCTGCCCACTCCTGATGCAGCCCACCATAGCAGTGTCGTCAGTGAACTTTTGCACGTGGCAGGACTCCGAGTTGTATTGGAAGTCTGACGTATGTTGGCTGAACAGGAACCGGAGAGAGTCCAGTCCCCTGCAGCGCTCCTGTGCTGCTGACCACAATGTCAGACCTGCAGTTCCCAAGACACACATACTGAGGTCTGTGTGTAAGATAGTCGAATACAATGTGATAATACAATGTGTTCAGTTCAAACCTCTAAGTTACTTGTAAGACCCCAGAATGGGTAAAGAGAGAATGGCAGCATGGGAGCAGTCGATGAGCCATGTGATAATGTTCACAATAGAAAGGCGCTATATAAAACAGTTAAGATCATGGGGGTCCGGTTCCCACCTCTAAGTAATTTGTTTGATCCCAGAGTGTGTAGAGAATGACTGAATAGGGGCAAAAGAAGAGCCATGAGATAATCTTCATAATAGAAAGGCGGTATATTTAAAAAAAAACCACACACACACACGGGTTATTTGTATGACCATAAAGTGGGTAATATGGAAAAAACTGCAAAGGGTCTTGTAAAGAGATGAGAAAATCATCACAACAGAAAGGTGCTATATATTAAACAGTAACACAATGTGTTGGTTCAAACCTCTGAACTACTGATATGACACCACAAAGTGCTTACTAGGAAAAGGCCTGCAGAGGGGCAGGCAAAGAGTGATGAGAAAATGGTTTACAGCAGAAAGGCACTATATAAAACAAACAGTTAAGATCATGGGGGTCCGGTTCCCACCTCTAAGTTAAATGTACGATCCCAGAGTGTGTAAAGAGAGAATGACTGCATGGGAACAGTCGATAATGTTCCATGTGATAATGTTCACAATAGAAAGGCGCTATATAAAACAGTTCAGACCATGGGGGTCCAGTTCCCACCTCTAAGTTATATCTACGATCCCAGAGGGTGTAGAGAGAATGACTGAAATGGGGCAAAACAAGAGCCATGAGATAATCTTCACAACAGAGTGGCATTATATTAAAACAGTTAGATCACAGTTTCCATTCAGTCCTCCTAGTTATTTGTAGGACCCCAGAGTGATTAATATGAAAAGGCCTGCACAGGAATAGCCAAAGAGTAATGAGAAAATGGTTCACAGCAGAAAGGCACTATATATATATATATAAAAAAAATAATAACAACAACACAATGTTTTCAGTTCAAACCTCTAAATTATTGATAGGACACCACAAAGTAGTTAACAAGAAAAGGCCTGCATGGGGGTGTGACGATGGGGGTTCGACTCCATACTCCCATTGCTGTTCGGGAGCCCTTGAACCCAACACCGTCGATAGATATAACCGAGTTGAGCTAGACAGTGAGACAACATTTGAGCAAGGGGATGGTTCAAAAAGGTACATAGTGCTTTTATTAAAATAGTCAACAAAAACAGTGCTCAATAAATAGTGCTGTGCAGTTCAAAGTCTTATAAATAAATAATCCAATATAAGAAAATCGTGGAGGTTAAAAATACACAAAAAAAAAACCAAACCTTTAAAAACGAGGTTAAAACGTCCAACAGGAAGCAATCTTTAAAAACAACAAGCTCAGTGCTTCTCCTATGCTGGCGTCTCACCTGCTTCTCCCGCTAGGGCTATGCAGCAGGCGAGACTCTCTCTGCAGCTGCCCTCTTCAACTCACATCCGCACGAGACTGGAGACCTCCCGATCCCTGGCTTTGGTCTGGCACTCATCCCAGCCTCGAGACCTGGTCCAATCCAACGGCCAGGACGCTCACGTTGGATAATTCTCCCGACTCCCGCGGCCAGTCGCCTTCCCCTGGTCGCTCAGCGGGGGCGGGCAACATCCACTCCAACCCCTGGGAGAAGGCCCAACACCCAGGCTCTCGCAGCTGCCCGCGAGCGCTCATTCGCTCGCCCACCCACACGCTCTTCATGGCTCCCTCTTTTGCACCGACATGCTTCCCTAAAACCTCCGTCTCCTTCTCTTCTCTTTCGTTCTTTTTTTCTTTTCATCCATCTCCCTCCCACCCGCCTCGCGCTTCTTTTATATTGCGAGGGGCCATAGCAGCTGCAGCACTTCACAATCACGGATGTGGGCAGTCCCTCACCTGTGCACTAGGTGAGAAACGCCCACACCGCAGATCGCCCCGCGGCTTGCTACGACTACTACGCCCCCTCACGAAGCCGCGAGCGCGGTGATTATTTATTTAAAAAGAAACGGCCTTTGCTCAGCGAGCTGTGGACTCATAACACCATAGGGGGGAGTCAAAGTGTGATGAGAAAATGGTTTACAGCAGAAAGGCACTATATATAGCATGGGGGTTCAGTTCCCATCTCTAAGTTATATTTATGATCCCAGAGGGGTAAAGACAGAAAGACTGCATGGGAGCACTCGATAATGTTCACAACAGAAAGGCACTATATAAAAAATGTCAGACCACAGGTTCAGTTCCAGGAAACAACAACATTTATTTAAATAGCACATTTTCATACAAAAAAATGTAGCTCAAAGTGCTTAGGCAGCCTCTAAATTATTTACCGGTATATGGCCATAAAGTGTTAATATAGGAAGAACTGCATGAAGGCAGTCAAAATGCGACGAGAGGATATTCACAACAAAAAGGCAGTATATTATTAAAAAAAACTGAGGTTTAGTTCCATCCTATAAATTATTTGTATAACCATACAGTGGTTAATATGGAAAAATATTGCAAAGGGTCTTGTAAAGAGTGATGAGAAAATCTTCACAAAAGAAAGGCGCTATATTAAACAGTTAAGACTATGCTTTCAGATCCCACCTCTAAGTTACTTGTATGATCCCAGAGGGGTTAATCTGAGAATAACTACTTGGGGGAAGTCAAGGCTAACATTCACAACAGAAAGGCACTATATAAAAAAAAAGGTTAGGATGACGAGTTCAGTTCCAGCTTCCGAATTATTTATATGACCGTAAAGTGGAAGAACTGCATAGGGGCAGTCAAAGAGCAATGACAGGATGTTCACAACAGTAACTGCATAAAACAGTTAGACCACGGGTTCAGTTCCCACCTCAAAATTATCTGCATGATTCCCAGAGTAGTTCATCTGAGAACAACTGCATGGGTGCAGTCAGAGAGATATGAGATCACATTCACCACAGAAAGGCACTATATTATATTAAAAAAAAAAACACAGGTTTAGTTCCAGCCTCTAAGTTATGTGTATGACCACAAAGTGGTTATTATGAGGGGGAGTCAAAGAGTGATGAGAAAATGGCTTACATCAGAAAGGCACTATATAAAACACTTAAGGCCACAGGGGTTCAGTTCCTGCCTCTAAGTTACATGTATGACCCCAGAGGGGTAAACAGAGAATGACCAGGGGTTGCGGTGGAAGAGCCATGTGATAATGTTCACAATAGAAAGGCACTATATAGAAAAGGTGGGGCTTGTGAAGAATGATGGGAAAATATTCACAACAGAAAGGCACTATATAAAAACAGACCACGGGTTTAGTTCCAGCCTATAAATTATGTGTAATGACCACAAAGTGGTTAAAATGAAAAGACCTGCACAGGGGCAGTCAAAGAGTGATGAGAACATGTTCATAGCAGAAAGGCACTATATAACACAGTAAAGACCATAGGGGTTCAGTTCCCACCTTAAAGTTACCTGTATGATCCCAGAAGGATTAATCCGAAAATAACTGACTGGGGGAAGTCAAAGCTAACATTCACAACAGAAAGGCGCTACATAAAACAGTTAAGACAATGGTTTCAGTTCCCACCTCTAAATTATTTCTATGACCATGGAGTGTTAACATAGAAAGAATTGCATGGAGGCAGTCAAAGAGTGATGAGGTAACGTTCACAAAAGAAAGGCACTATATAAAACAGACCACAGGCTTAGTTCCATCCTATAAATTATTTGTATGACCACAAAGTGGTTAATATGAGAAACACTGCAAAGAAGCCTGTGAAGTGTGATGAGAAAATCTTCACAACAGACGGGCGCTACACAGAACAGACCACAGGCTCAGTTATTTGTAGGACTCCAGTGTAGTTAATATGCGATGAACTGCATGGCGGCAGTCGAAAAGCCAAGAGACAAACATTCACAACAGGAAGGCACTATATAAAAAAGTTACACAATGTGCTTACTTTAAACCTCCAAGTTATTTATAGGACCACAGAGTAGTGAATGGGGGTAGAACTACAATGGGGGCAATCAAAGAGCCACGAGAAAATGTTCACAATAGTAAGGCACTATACAGTGGTGTGAAAAACTATTTGCCCCCTTCCTGATTTCTTATTCTTTTGCATGTTTGTCACACAAAATGTTTCTGATCATCAAACACATTTAACCATTAGTCAAATATAACACAAGTAAACACCAAATGGAGTTTTTAAATGATGGTTTTTATTATTTAGGGAGAAAAAAATCCAAACCTACATGGCCCTGTGTGAAAAGGTAATTGCCCCCTTTTTAAAAAATCACCTAACTGTGGTGTATCACACCTGAGTTCAATTTCCTGATTACTGCCACACCTGTTTCAATCAAGAAATCACTTCAATAGGAGCTGCCTGACACAGAGAAGTAGACCAAAAGCACCTCAAAAGCTAGACATCATGCCAAGATCCAAAGAAATTCAGGAACAAATGAGAACAGAAGTCATTGAGATCTATCAGTCTGGTAAAGGTTATAAAGCCATTTCTAAAGCTTTGGGACTCCAGCGAACCACAGTGAGAGCCATTATCCACAAATGGCAAAAACATGGAACAGTGGTGAACCTTCCCAGGAGTGGCCGGCCGACCAAAATTACCCCAAGAGCGCAGAGACGACTCATCCGAGAGGTCACAAAGACCCAGGACAACGTCTAAAGAACTGCAGGCCTCACTTGCCTCAATTAAGGTCAGTGTTCACGACTCCACCATAAGAAAGAGACTGGGCAAAAACGGCCTGCATGGCAGATTTCCAAGACGCAAACCACTGTTAAGCAAAAAGAACATTAGGGCTCGTCTCAATTTTGCTAAGAAACATCTAAATGATTGCCAAGACTTTTGGGAAAATACCTTGTGGACTGATGAGACAAAAGTTGAACTTTTTGGAAGGCAAATGTCCGTTACATCTGGCGTAAAAGGAACACAGCATTTCAGAAAAAGAACATCATACCAACAGTAAAATATGGTGGTGGTAGTGTGATGGTCTGGGGTTGTTTTGCTGCTTCAGGACCTGGAAGGCTTGCTGTGATAGATGGAACCATGAATTCTACTGTCTACCAAAAATCCTGAAGGAGAATGTCCGCCATCTGTTCGTCAACTCAAGCTGAAGCGATCTTGGGTGCTGCAACAGGACAATGACCCAAAACACAGCAGCAAATCCACCTCTGAATGGCTGAAGAAAAACAAAATGAAGACTTTGGAGTGGCCTAGTCAAAGTCCTGACCTGAATCCAATTGAGATGCTATGGCAGGACCTTAAAAAGGCGCTTCATGCTAGAAAACCCTCAAATAAAGCTGAATTACAACAATTCTGCAAAGACGAGTGGGCCAAAATTCCTCCAGAGCGCCGTAAAAGACTCATTGCAGTTATTGCTGCTAAGGGTGGCCCAACCAGTTATTAGGTTCAGGGGGCAATTACTTTTTCACACAGGGCCATGTAGGTTTGGATTTTTTTTTCTCCCTAAATAATAAAAACCATCATTTAAAAATTGCATTTTGTGTTTACTAGTGTTATATTTGACTAATGGTTAAATGTGTTTGATGATCAGAAACATTTTGTGTGACAAACATGCAAAAGAATAAGAAATCAGGAAGGGGGCAAATAGTTTTTCACACCACTGTATAAAAAGGTTAGTCCACAGGTTCAGTTCCCACCTCTAAGTTATCTGCATGATCCCCAAGAGTAGTTAATCTGAGAACAACTGCATGGGTGCAGTCAAAGAGCTAGGAGACCACGTTCACAACAGAATAGCACTCTATAAAACAGTCAGAACAGGATTAGTCCCAGCATAAAAATTATGTGTATGACCACAAAGGGGTTAATATGAAAAGGCCTGCATGGGAGCAGTCCAAGAGTGATAAGAAAATGTTCACAGCAGAAAGGCACTATATAAAAATGTTACACAATGTGTTTACTTTAAACCTCCAAGTTATTTATAGGACCACAGAGTGGTGAAGAGGGGAAGAACTACAATGGGGGCAATCAAAGAGCCACGAGAAAATGTTCACAATAGTAAGGCACTATATAAAAAGGTTAGAGCACGGGTTCAGTTTCCACTTCTAAATTATTTGCAAGACCACAAAGTGGTTAATATGGGAAGAACTACAACTGAACAACCGTGAAGAGCAAAAGGGTAAGACTCACAACAGAAAGGCACTATATAGAAGTTTAAAGGGCCAGGTTCCATTACAGCCTCGGACTCAATGTGCACCTTTGATGGGGTCGCCTCGTCTGCAAATACAACAAAACACGATGAGAGTCTGTACTTGTAAAATGCCGCAGAATGGAGGCTCCCTGCTGTTATTGTATATTTGACAGAAACTTCTATGCAAAGCAAACTACAAGATTAGGATAAGTGACAGCTGCTCGCAGAGGGGAGCACAGGCAGGTAAAGCGACTCGCTCAGGGGTCACAGCAAACCAGGGGGAAGGAACCAAACCAGCACGTGCAGCGCCTTGACCAGTACACCACACCGGCTGCCTAAATTTGAGCAAAGGTAACCCACACAGAACTCCAACCCACATCTTCAGAGGTCAACGCTTGGCTCAGGATGCTACTACACCACTATGCCCATCTAAATCTGCGCAAAGACATCACAGATGGGACATGAACTCTCAACATCTGACTTAGGAGGCCAAAGCCCTACCTATTAAGCTACATCACCACACCGCTTTGCCGAAATTTGAGTCAAGACACCCCAGATGGGACATGAACCCCCCACTACCTGTCTTAGGAGACTAAAAATTTAGTTATTATGCCACCACAACCCCCTTCTATTTTGAGCAAAGACATTTCAGATGGGGCGCAAACCATTACCAGTGTTTTTCCAAAATGAAAGGATGATAAGTAAAGCTTTGACCTCCTGAGACCAAATATTGAGCGTTTATGTCCCACTTGCGGGGTCTTTGCTCAAATTTAGACGGGCATTGAGGTGAAGCAGCTTCAGGAGAAAAGGCATTGGCCTCCGATGCCAGGTAATGCGAGTTCGTGTCCCATCTGGGACATCATTGCTTTGCACCATAACCTATCGTCAATGGTGGAGGAGCGAAAGCTTTAGATTCGTTAAAAAATTTCGGTCTCCTGTTTTCGACAGATCTCTACGTTTTAGGGTCGTGAAAATATCAATATCTCGATGGTGGGTGTGTGTCTGTCAGTGTGCCACAGTTTCTTGATGACGGTCTGGGGCTAAAAAAAACAGCCAGACGGAAAAATACCAAACTCAAAACTACAGCCTGTTATGAGATGACGATGTGCTGAAATGGGCCAAATCGTGCACCCTAGAGGAACCCTCAAATACCGTAAGTCTGCAAATAATTATGAATTCTTCTTGTCAATTGCTATCGTAATGACCTATTTTATGATCAGAAAGATCAGCATCAGAGCATTAAATAATTACGGAAATGTTAGAGAAGAGTTTGGGTAACTCGGTTCCTGGGGCGCAAAGCCTACTAACGCTCACGTCCAAAGTTTTGTTTGTTTTTTTTTATTTTTATTTCCAAATAAAACCGGTGTTTAGTGGCTGCGACATAATAAGGAAAGCTGTGGCTTCCTAAGGCACGTCTTGTGTGTTTGGGTTCTGTTTGGGATGTCGTTGCCCATATTCAGGCAAGTTGGTGAGGTACTGTGACTTGTTTGCTGGTGACTTTGTGATCTGCAGGTCGAGGAGACTCTGGAGAGGTGGAGATATGAGAGGAGAGGAATGAAGGTCAGTAGGACCACCAAGACAGAATACATGTGTGTGAACGAGAGGGAGGTCAGTGGGATGGTGAGGATGAGGGGAGGAGAGATGATGAAGGTGGATGAGTTTAAATGCTTGGGATCAACAGTGCAGAGTAATGGGGATTGTGGAAGAGAGTTGAAGAAGAGAGTGCAGGCAGGGTGGAGAAGAGTGTCTGGAGTGATCTGTGATAGATGGGTAGAGTAAGGTCTACAGGACGGTAGTGAGACCAGCTATGTCATATGGGCTGGAGACGGAGCTGGAGGTGGCAGAGGTAAAGATGTCAAGATTTGCATTGGGTGTGACGAGGATGGACAGGATGAGAAATGAGGACATTAGAGGGTCAGCTCAGGTGGGACAGTTGGGAGATGAAGTCACAGAGGCGAGATTGCATTGGTTTGGACATGTGCAGAGGAGAGATGCTGGGTATGATGAGGAAAGGGTGCCAAGGATAGAGCTGCCAGGGAAGAGGAAAAGAGGAAGGCCTAAGAGGAGGTTTGTGGATGTGCCGAGAGAGGACACGCAGGTGATGACAAAGATGACGAAGACAGGAAGATATGGAAGAAGATGATCCGCTGCGGTGACCCCTAACGGGAGCAGCCGAAAGAATAAAAAGGTGAGGTACTGTGACTTAATACAGGGTGTCCCCAAAAAAAAAAAAAACTGTATACACACTTTGAAGGATCATAAATAAAATGTTTATTAAGATAACACTGTAACTCGTTTACTTGAACTTGCTGCAGGAATCGGTCATGCCACGCATTCCAGAGGAGGACCAGTTTAATTCCCCCTGACGAAAATCTGCCAAAGAATTGGATTGGGCGAAGAGGTAGCCTTCGCATTCACCAGACCCCATGGCAATGGATTTATTAAACAACTATAAAACTTAATAAACCTTTTATTTATAATTATTCAAAGTGTGTATGCATTTGTGGGACACCCTGTAGGTGAGGCTGGTAAATTCAAGTCTCATCTGGGATGATTTTTGTCAGATCTGGACAGCGTGTCTGGTTTAACAGCTAAGGTGCTGCCCTTCTAAGTCAGATATTGAAAGTTTATTTCCCATTAGGGACGCCTTTGCTCACCTTTAGACGGGAATTGTGGTGTTGTAGCTTCATGAGAAAAAGGCATCGACCTCCTAAGACAGGAGACGTAGGCTTGTGACGCATCGGGAACTCAAATGTGAGTAAAGACACCCCAGATGGGACATAAACTCACAATATCTGCCTTAGGCCTTACCTATTAAGCCATATCATCTCTAAATTTGAGCAACGATGTCCCAGACAAGACATGAATTCACCTTACCTGTCTTAGTAAACCAAAGCCTTGCCTATTAAACCAGTACACCACACTGACTTGCCTAAAATTTGAGTCCCAACTGGGAGATTTATTTATTTATTTTTTTATACTCAAAATAGGACGGGCATTTTAGTGTTGTGTCATAATAAGTAAAGCTGTAGCCGCCTAAGCCATGTGATGTGTGTCTATGTTCCCTCTTGGATGTCAATACTCAAATTTTAGGCAAGTTGTAGGGTGTACTGGTGTCCCAGCATAAAGATGAAGGGCGCCTCACGCCTGGACAAACTGGTGAGGAAGGCAGGCTCTATTGTAGGCATGGAGCTGGGCAGTTTGACCTCCGTGGCAGAGCGACGGGCACTGAGCAGACTGCTGTCAATCATGGAGAATCCACTGAACAGGATCATCTCCAGACTGAGGAGCAGCTTCAGTGCTGTCACCATCCTGCTCCACTGACAGACTGAGGAGACCCCACACTATGCGACTCGCGGGGGTAAACGTTAACATTATTCAAAGTTATTGTCTGTTATACCTGCATTGTTATCACTCTTTAATTTAATATTGTTTTTATCAGTATGCTGCTGCTGGAGTGTGGGAATTTCCCCTTGGGGTTAATAAAGTATCCAATAGGCGAGGCTTTGGTTTACTAAGACAGGTAAGGTGAATTCATGTATTGTCTGGGACATCTTTGCTCAAATTTAGACAGGTGGTATGATGATATGGCATAATAGGTAAGGCCAAAGGCAGATATTGTGAATTTAAGTCGCATCTGGGGTGTCTTGGGATGTCCTCCCTCAAATGTAGACAGGCATTGTATTGTAGTAGCTTAAAAAGAATAAAGCTTGGACCTCTTAAGACTCGTAATGGAAGTTCACGGCCCATCGGAGGTGTCTTTACTCAAATTTCAACAAGGTGGTGTGGTGTAGTGGCTTAATAGGCGAGGCTCTGGCATCCTATGCCAAGTAATGCGAGTTCCGGTCCCAGCTAGGACTTACTTTGAGTTTAAAAAAAAATAATAATTAATGACGGCCATTGTGGCATAATAAAAGCTGTGGATTCTTAAGACAGGTAATGTGGGGTCAGGCTCTCTCTGGGATGTCTTTGCTAAAATTTAGGCAAGTTGGTGAGGTGCAGTGGCTTATACAGGTAAGGTGAATTCATGTCTCGTGTCTGGGATGTCTTCATTCAAATGTAGACAGACATTGTGGTGCAGACTTCTGGTAATGGAGATTCATGTCCAACCTGGGGTGCCTTTCCTCAAATTCCACGTCCCATCTGGGAATTATTTTGAGTAAAACAAATTAACGACGGGCATTATGGCATAATAAGTAAAGGGTTGGACTCTTAAGACAGATAATGTGGGTTCAAGCTCTGTCTGGGATGTCTTTGTTCAAATTTAGGCAAGTCGGTTAGGTGCAGTGGTTTAACAGGTAAGGCTTTGGTTAACTAAGCCAGGTAATGTGAATCCATGTCTTGTCTGGGATGTGTTTCCTCAAATGTTAGGGCGGCATTGTGGTGTAGCAGCATAAAGAACAAAGGTTTGTCCTCTTAAGACTTATAATGGAGATTCATGTCCAAGGAGGGATGCCTTAGTTCAAATTTCGGGATGGTGGTGTGGTGTAGTGGCTTAATAATTGAGGCTCTGGCCTCCTATGCCACGTGACGCGAGTTCAGGTCCCAGCTGGGACTTACTTTTGATTAAAAAAAAAAAAAAATGATGGGCATTGTGGCATAATAAGTAAAGCTGTGGATTCTTAAGACAGATAATGTGGGGTCAGGCCCTCTCTGGGATGTCTTTGCTCAAATTTAGGCACGTCAGTGTGGTGCAGTGGCTTAAGTAAAGCATTTATGTCCAATTCGGGGTGGTCTGTGCTCAAATTTAGGCAAGTTGGTGAGATGCAGTGGCTTAACAGATAAGGCTTTGGTTAATTAAGCCAGGTAATGTGAATCCATGTCTTGTCTGGGATGTGTTTCCTCAAATGTTAGGGAGGCATTGTGGTGTAGCAGCATAAAGAAAAAAGGTTTGTCCTCTTAAGACTTATAATGGAGATTCATGTCCAAGGAGGGGTGCCTTAGTTCAAATTTCGGGATGGTAGTGTGGTGTAGTGGCTTAATAGTTGAGGCTCTGGCCTCCTATGCCATGAAATGTGAAGTCATGTCCCATCTGGGACTTATTTTGAGTTAAAAAAATAAATAAATAAAAGAGACAGGCATTGTGGCATAAGAAGTAAAACTTTGGACTATTAAGACAGATAATGTGGGTCTGCGCTCTGTCTGGGATGTCTTTGCTCCACTTTAGGCATGTCGGTGTGGTGCAGTGGCCTAACATGAAGCTCTGGACTTCTACGCCTGATATTCAGAGTTTATGTCCCATTCCGGGTGGTCTTTGCTTCAACTTAAAATTTGATGATGTATGATAAATTAATGAGAAAAAGGCAAATAATGTGGGTTTGTGACCCACCTGGAATTGAAACTTGAGCAATGACACCCCAGGTGGGGCATAAACCCTCAACATCTAACACAGGAGGCGCTATATAAACTCACTGACAGCCATGACGTCTTTCCAGAACTGTAAACATCACAAGGAGACCCTAATCGGGGGTCCTGCTACACCTCTTCGCTACACTTTGCACACACACATTTAAATAACGGTGCCGCGATTTCAAAAGACTCTTTGATGCACGTGGCCGAGAAGTTTACAAGGATTCGAGCGAACATCGAGAGCCCGCTGCCGCTACCCGACCCCTTGGCGCACCTGGGGAAGTAAGAAAAAGAACACGGCGCAGTCCGATCAGCCAGCTGGGAGCCGAGCCGTGCTAAACCGTTCCGGGGGGAACCGATACAAAGGCAGTTAGCGGTCCTCCCGGCGGAGGAGATTTTAATTTGGAAACGCGGAGAGCGGGAGGCACGAGCGAAAAGCGCGTCCTTCCCTCGTGGGAATCGGCGCACGTGCGTGTCGAGGCGATGCCGCGCCGCAGAGACTCCTCGCTCGCCTGCCCGTCCTGTCCCGTCCAGAGGTGCTCGGCTGCCGTTTTGAGGCGCACAAGTTTGGCCGCCTGGGCACGAGCGCGCGCGCGGTAACGGCGACAGCAGCAGCGGCCTAAAGTGCGACGACTGAACGGCGAGGTGGCTGCCTGGTGACGACTGGCGCACACGAGGCAGCGTTTCTTTCTTTCTTTCGCTCGTTCATGCAAACACAAAAAAAAAACAAATAAATTAAAAATAAATAAATACACAAGGCGCCCCCCCCCAAAAACTTAATCGGCACCCCGTCCTCTTAACGCGGCCACCGCACCGCTGCCATTTCCAATCGCCACCTACCTGCTCTCTTGAAATGCAGGGCAAAGATGGTCTCCTGGGCATCTTGCAGCTGCCGTAGTAACTTGTTGAAGTTTCTCCCAGGGACACGCAGCTGGACCTTCTCCTGGGTCGGATGACGGGCACTTTCTCCTCTCCGCCGGAGACCTTGTGCGGCACTTCCCTTGGTAAATAATTGTCAAAGTATAGCGCCATGACAGAGCCCAATACTCCGGCCAGGCAGGCGCAGAGGGGTCTCAGCGACGGCGACAAGCAGCCCAGGCTGGTGAAGGAGACGAGCCAAACCAAACTGGCGAAGACCAGGATCAAGACGCTGTGCTTGAGCTTCAGAGTGGGCACGAGCGTCAGCAGCCCCACACAGCCCAGTACAAAGAGCAGCCTGCCCACCATTTGCATCTGCTGCTGCTCGTCTCCCCAGCGCAAGAACTGCAGAAGCAAGAAATCCCCCAAGTAGCACGAGGCCGGCAG
Source organism: Polypterus senegalus (assembly GCF_016835505.1). NCBI lineage: Eukaryota > Metazoa > Chordata > Cladistia > Polypteriformes > Polypteridae > Polypterus > Polypterus senegalus. The sequence goes on from NC_053154.1 coordinate 334,836,511, forward strand.
CGAGAGCAGCCACGATCGGTAACTTTCCCGCTTGGTCCTTTTCAGGTAGAAGGTGAGGAAGAAAAAGGCACAGGCGATGCTGAACAGGGGGCTGACGGACTGTGACAAGCCCAGCAAAGACGACTGCAAAGTCCGCAGGAGCAGCAGCGCGGAGCTCCGGCCGCCGTCGAGGCTCCGGGAGACCGCAAGCGAAAGCAGGAGAAGTGCGAAGGCGCCCAAGTAGAGAGCCGAGGCACGGACGCGCCGAGGATCCGCATTGCAAAAGCTGCACGCGTTGAGGAAGAAGCCCCGCTGCTGGTCTTCCTTCAAGGGGGTGACGCAGCTCTTCACGTAGCCGTTCCTGAAGCTCTCGGCGCCACTCGCGCCGGCCAGCCCGTCGTGGCACTTGATTTTCCCGTGCAGAACCTCTCCTTCCTCCTTCACAGCCATCTTTTTAGGCAACAGAGCTCTCCTCTTAACACGGCGATGTCACTTTCCTGTCCCCCCTGTCCCCGCCGTGTTATTCTGTCGTTACATGGCAGCAAACGCGCTCCATACTCACTTGAACGTACTCGAGCATTTTGGGTAAGAGGAAAAGAAGGTAAAATGTTTCTCTCTCTCTTCCAAGTTGGACTCTCTGCCGCCTCCCAGGCGCCGAAGCCTGCAGTGCAGGATGAGGAGAGGGGAGGGGAGTCCTGGGAGCGCGCTTTGCAGCAGCGGGGACGCGCAGCTCCTCACTTCCATGTTCGGAGGGCTAAATAGGAAAGCGCCACGAACCGAATCGGCAGCACATCGGCGCGTGTTGAATTCTGTGAGTGAGTTTGGGAATAAACACACACCGCGGACGGGTATTAAAAAAGAGCACCTGTCGCGGGGCCCGTGGGTTTGGGAGTGTTAGGGAATCAATCATAAAGTTTCAAGCAACTTTGTCAAATATTGCGCTGTTAAGATTAAAGTGACAGGGACAGTCCCGATTTCAGTCTGTACGTTCCGGAATTGCATCGCGTCCTGGGATTGATCCATATGTCCCGTTTCTTCCGTTTTTAGGTGCCCGAAACCCAAGGGGGGACACACAGCCCCCGTTTTTAGGTACCCAAAACACAAGAAGAGGGACACAAAGCCACCACCACCCCACTTCGATTTCATGTGCATTTTTACAAGGTCTCCAGTTTTATTACTCAATGGATTAATTATTTGTGTCTGTTTTGAAACAATGGTGTCCAGGATTAGGACTTTGACGATCTGGTTCCCTTAATTGACAGTTTAAGTGGTGGCTTTGTGGGTTGATCCATGTGACAAGTCAAATTATCACTTAGAGATAAATCATTTATTTACTCGGCAGACACTCCAATCCAAACAATGTCAAAATCATCGAATCAATCAAGGGAGTGATCAGTATCGGTGGTCCCGGAGGGCCGCAGTGGCTGCCATTTTTCATTCTTTTTTCTTAATTAGTGACCCACTTTTGCTGCTAATTAACTTCATTCAGTTGATTTGCTCTTTAAGACTCAGACCCTTTAAATCGGGGATGAGCAACGTTAGTCCTGGGGGGGGGTGGGGGGGTCTGGGGTGGCAGCAGGTTTTCATTCTAAGCGTTTCCTTAATCAGTCAGTCGGTCATTGTCCAACCCACTATATCCCAACACAGGGTCACAGGGGGTCTGCTAGAGCCAATCCCAGCCAGCACAGGGCACTGGGCACACTAGGGACAATTTAGAATCTAACCTGCATGTCTTTGGACTGTGGGAGGAAACCCACGCAGGCACGGGGAGAACACGCAAACTCCACGCAGGGAGGACCCGGGAAGCGAACCCACAGGTCTCCTTACTATGAGGCAGCAGCGCTACCCACTGCGCCACCGTGCCGCCCCTTTTCTGCTAATGCTAATTCATTCAATTGATTTGCTCTTTAAGACTCAGACCCTTTAAATTGGGAGGTGAGCAACATCAGTCCTGGGGGTCTCAGTGGCTGCAGGTTTTTGTTCCAGCCCAGTTGCTTAATTAGAAATAAGTCCTTGCCAACAACAGATCTGCTTTCCTTTCAAGGCTTGTTTGTCTTTTCAGCTCTGCAATTGTCAGGTGTTTCTTAAATCGTAATTTTTTCTTTTCCTTTCCAATGATATCGTCAAAATGATTTGAAGCCTAAAACGGATGAGTACTTCTCAGTCCTTCACTTTTTTTTTCTTCGGTTTCCAAAGAGTTGCATGATGAACACACAGCGGTGTAGGGGTTAGGGGGAAAACTGTTGGTTCTTTTGTCATTTTTGCATCTTGTCGCTAATAAGGAGCCAGCAAAACTGGGAAATGCAGCTGATTACGACTAAAATAAGCAATGAAGGGCAAGAAATGTTCACAAGTGAGACCACTAAAATGAAGTAGAAAAATATCAGCCTCTCATTAAATGGGGTGGAACGAAAACCTGCACGGCCCTCCAGGACCACCAAAGTTACTCACCCTTGATTTAAAGTCTGAGCCTTAAATTTAAAATCGATAAAATTCAGTTAATTAGCAGCAAGAATGGGTAACTAATTAAGAAATTGGTAGCCAGTGTGGCCTTCCAGGATTCAGAGTTGGGCACCCTTGGAGTAAAAGTTATGAACTTGGAGTCCCAAGGCACACAAGTCCTTAAAGAAGGACTTCCAAAAATGGCCACTAGAGGGGGATATATCACTAAACCCCGGCTAGATGACATTTTTATCAAAGTGAGAAGCTTAATGTTTCACAAAATTCTCTGTCACACAAGAGCACAACAGACATGAAGGATTTGCCTGAAACACAAGCAAACGAGTCCCAAAACGAAATACCAAGAATAGTCAGAAGGCAGAGTGAAAGGTCAAAAAAATCCAGTAGATCTCAAAAATACACAACACACAGAAAAAATCGCTGTAACACATCCCAGTCCTAAGCTCATTTGAAATGAAACACCAGGAACCAATAAGGCAAT